>NC_088172.1:94822234-95122234 GCF_028769735.1 Zonotrichia leucophrys gambelii
CCAATACATTCTCTCAAAACAACTGCTCAGCCTTGGCCCCACACATTAGTATACTCAAACTGCAGTTCATGGAGAGGAAAAGGAGTCCTTCTTGTTCCATAGGCTTCTCGTGGAGACACACTGAGACCCTCGTGTGCTTCCCTGTCACTCCGGCACCGCCCGGAAAGTCCATTTGCCGCTTGTGACATGTTCCTTCCATGCTCAGTGCTCTCACCACCGAGACATGGATCAGAGCTGCTTTTAGGGTGGTCTTTCAAGGATGCCTTGTCTCACTCCAAAAAGGCACAGTCTCTGCTTTTGGGACAACTGTCCCCCCCATATATTTCCAACCCCCTGGGGCCGGGGGGTCCTCACAAATGAACCCTCCTGGTTTTGAGGCACTGCCTCCCCCTAAATGCAGTCTGTGTCACAGGAACAACTGAGTCCATGGCTACAAGAAAAACGTCCAGCCCAAAGGCCACTCCAAATCATCTCTCCCCATCCAATCATCTCCACAAACTCCGGGCCAAGGTCCTTATCTCATATCATCTCTCATCTCCCTTCTTATTCAGCTTCGAGGAGGATTAGCATTTTCGCAAGGCCCCAATCATGCAGGAAAGGGTTAAAAGTTTTCAGTCTCTGTCTGTCGGACGGCTCCCACGCACGCTGCCCACACGCTGCCGCTGCGGCCGGGCAGTCCTCCTCCCCCTTCTCGCTGGCTGCTCTCCTGCTCTCCTGGGGGGGGGGAAGAGGGGGGGGGGGGGGGTGGCTGGCTGCCCGATGTCTCTTGGGGCTCCCCCACCCTTCCATCCTCGAAGCCCCCTCTGTCCAGGCCCTGGCCCCAGGCCTCACCGCATGGCTGTCCCCTCCCCCGCCCAGCAGCAGCGGGCCGGGCGGGGGAGAGAGATCTGACCTCCTCGCCCGACGAGTCCCAAAGAGGAAATGCCAGGGCAGTGCCCTGCTTTTAACCCCTGTGTATTCTCGGAGGTGTGTCCAAACCCCACTGGCTACACCAGGTGTCAGTATGAAACTCAAAACCTTCATTGGTTTGACCACAGCTTCCCAGAATTCCCAACTCCTTCCGGGTCAAACCATGACATGTGGAAATACAATAGAGAGTGTGGCTGGGATAAATTTTACCCAAAGGATGTGAAGGCACTTACGGGCTTAGTGTGGCAAAGCAGTTAGAAATGATCTGACTTTACACTTAAGTACTTGCAATTTTGCATTTAAGTAAACTCCTGAGTGCTTTGTTGAATCAAGTCCAAATATACAAAAAATAAAACTAAATGCAAAAAAGCAATGAACCTGAATTTGCTTGACTACACACTCTCGAGCTGTAGATGAGAATTTTGCTGAATGTAAATTTTGCCAAATATATATAAAATATCACTTGAAAATTTGCTTGTCAATGCAGTGAGGGATAGGAAATGAGTTGGATAGCATATATTTCACATCAAGGGACACTGTAGTAAATATCACAAAGACAAATCTCTATAGTTACTAAAATGCAGAAACAGCATTATGCTTGAAAAACATAGACAAAAAAATTATGTTAAACCCACCATACACAAATGAGAACAGCAGAAGCCAAACTTGTGATTTGATTTAGTTCTAAATATGCTACATATTTCATTAAATAAAAAGGAACTGTTTATTTAACAGACATTTTATCATTAAAATCCTTGCTAGCGCACTGAATAGGCAGTTTTAAAAAATTATTGTAATTTATCTAGGAAAATAGGTCTAGGTCTACTCAAGAACAAAAAAGCCCCCAATTATTTTATATTGTCTTTTTTAGATACCATTTTATAAAAAAAAAAATGCATGTGCAATTTAGACACAGGTGGAAGCCTTCAGTTCTTACACTTCAGCCTAAGGGCAAGCACAAATTAAGCTGCTTGAAATGAGAATGAGATATTTTATACACTATCCACCACTTCAAATGTGCTTAATGAATGTGAAAGTTATGTGATTTTTAAATATGAATGTCTTTGCATCCTTAGGGATTAATTTGCCACTTCGGCTTAAGAGTCACATCTCTCTTATGGCCAAGGTGGGTCTCCACTGATGCCCTGTCCCCTGCAAGTCCCTCAATATTGTCCTTGGGAAACATATTCAACAACTTTGAGGTGTGTGTGGGTTTGCTGAGTGAGATTTAATTTTGTAATTACTTGTGCACAATCTCATTCCTATCCAGAGAGAGCTGGTGGGGAGCAGGAAGCCTTAACTGTTTTCATGGCACAACTGAGAGGGTATTTGGGATTTCATCAACATGACACCTTCACTTTGCCCCTGGGGACTCCTGCAATACTCCACCCTGCTAAACTACTGAACTCTGGGCAATGAGCATCATTGTCAACACTCTGTGTCATCCCTGTGACACTTAGTGTGCTTGCACCTGTGACAAAATTACCCCCTTCTGGCAGGAAGTCTGCAATCTCCTTCCCAGAGCTCTGAACTCTCCCATCACGCTGTCAGCCAGGCTGCACCCGTCAGGCTGGCTTGCAGACGCCTCCATTCCCATGGATCACGGGAAAACAAGCTCAGTAGTGATGAAAACCTTCAAGAGAACTGCCCTCCACTGCTTAAAAGGTCAGGATCCTCCTCCTCCTTCTTTAAGCAAATGGAAGCAGAAAAACTGTCAGTGGGAAAAAAATTACTCCCTCAAGAAACCATAATTTAGATCAATCCTACCTGTTTGGAACTAACAGCTGCCATCAGACTTTAGTCCCCAATTCTATACTGTCAAGAAACAGATTAAATGTACTCTTTTTTTCTGGGCACACATGTATTTTCAGTCTCACTTCATCTTACCTCCTACTGTGATTCCCTAACATTTTTTTTTCTGGCCTTTCCAAATCCTTCTACACCTGGTTAATCAACAGTGTCATAATAATACACAGGGAAAATGATGACATGCAGCTATTATCCTAATTATATAGAGCACCTTTATTTTGTCTCAATTGTCTTCATAAATGATGTTTCTTACCCATGCAAATATTAGCACTACTTGATTGCTCATACCTATCTGGTTTAGTCATAAGTACTCATTGCCTTTTCTAGGATAGAGGGGGAAAATTGCATGGGAAGATACACAGATACAGATGTAGGAAGGGGAAAGAAGTCATGTCTTTATATCAAAATCTTTTCCAAGGATGATTAAGAGTGAACAACTGCAAACCTCTATTCTTGAAATGGCAAAATCAAACATTTGTTGCAGCATGTTTAAAGCTGACTGCCTGTAGAACAAAGAGGATGAATTTTTTTCACCTAGATTGCCACAAAAGCAGACACTAAGAAACAATGTATGATACCCTTCTGTGGGAAAAGAAAAATAGTCACAGATAAGACAAACCCTGAACTTTTCAGGTACGTTGCCCATGATTTTCTAATTAAAAATAATCTCGAATTACAGTCTCTAATTATTCACAAGGCTCCATTTTGCTCCTGTAGATACACAAAGGATGTTAGGTGTCACTTGCAGAATGTATTCACCCTTGGTATGGTCTCCTGGCTGGGAAAAGGGGTTTTGCCCCCCTGTTTCAGCCTAGGAAGTATTGAGGCTACCTTACATGAGTGTCCACTGTCTAAAAGAATTGGAAATACATCATGTGCCTTGCTTTCTGCAGCAAGTGCCCCTCTGTACAGGTCACAAGGTCCTAAATAAACTAGCCCTAAATCCCCACAGGTGATTCACATGGGAAGCCCCGATTTCTTCTTTATAAGGGGACAAAGGAACCACAGAGCAACAATGGATTGTTGACAATCTCTTTGTCCACAAATCTCTTTGATTTGTTATTTTAGTGGTAGTGCAGGTGTTATTCTCATTTCAGTGAGTGTCAGTTCAGGCACAGGGGTTTATTAGGGAACCTGAAATATCTCCAGAGGCTCAGCAGTGTCAGCCTGAGAGACAGGGTCAAGCTTGGCACAGCTAAGAGAAAACTTTTAAATTACCTAAAGGTTTTTCTCTTCCTGCAAACAGCAACAGGAGCCAGAGAAGAGAGGAGAATGAGCTCCAGCACCTGCAGCAGCACCCCAACAATGTGTGCTTTGCAGGAGAAGCACGTGAAGCTGTAAACATGAAAACAGAAGCTGGGGAGGAAGTGGTATCTGAAGAGAAAGGCCCACATCTGCCTTTTGCTCTTTGTTGTGAGAGAGCATGTCAGAGATCACGTTTTCTTCCCCCAAATAAGAACAAGGAAAAGAATTTAAAATGAAGGTCTTTGTGTTCTTTCCTCCTGGGTACATAAAGCACATCTGTGTGTGCACAAATAAATAAGCTGGGAGCAACTGTAGTCGAGGATATGCTGTAAACAATAAAGCTGTTTATGCCATTTCATACTTCTGTCAACATTTGATGTTTCAATATGATTGTGTATTTCAGAAATTTTTAGATTCTCTCATCACCTTTGGCAGGGTCAGGAAGGGTTTTGTCCCCTTGTGTCAGCCTCCTGTACAGATAACAGGGGAAACTACACCAAAATGTATACAGGATGATGAAATCCATACTATAAGACAAACTTGCTGTGCCTGTAGTTAGGTGAGCAGATAGAAAGATGAAGTCTCAGTTTCCAGTGTATTTTCTCCATGTGTAATTTTGTCCTGCTCCATCAGAGCCATTTTTGGCAGCTGGGGAATCCTTCTTGCAATTTCAACATCTATAAAAGAGTTTAAATCTAAACCCAGCAGAGTGGAGAATGTAATATACTGGGATTGATTGATCTGGATCTTTGGGTTTCTAAAACCTCGTTGGTTCAAAGAAGATTGCTACGAATATATTGTTTGTTCTACTTCAAAATCATACCTTTTGAGAGACACCCACATAGCTCAGAAATAGATGTGCAAATGCATTAAATTTTGGCCTTGCTACATTTTGTAGAGTGGGAGTGTAAGGGAAAAAAATACAACATGAAGCCTTCCTTCTAAATTAAAGGTTTCATATCCTAATAAATAATTTCTTTGGCTGTTAGTAAATGCTTCCATTATCCCCTAACGTGGAGATGCCCACAGAGACTGGGTGTCTGCTTTATTCAGGAGATGTTTTGATTGTTCCATTGGGTAAACAGCACAGCCTGGGCCGTGTCTCTTTTGAGTGCTCCACAGCAAACTAAATCAGCTGTGGGATACCTGCAGACGCTCACAAAAGCTCACATGGTGTGATGTTGGCTGTCCTGCCTTGTGTGAGAGGAGGGTGGCTCTCCCTGGTCACAGTGGTGCTCAGGGTTTCCTTGATCCTGTGGCTGGGTTTTTTGTGGGAAGGATGCTTGACATGGATAACGGATTTAAAGAATGGCTGGAGGCAGCTGAACCTGCTGTAAGCTGACAAGGATGGGAACGCCAAGAGAGAGATCTTCAAATGAAGGGCTAATTAATGGGTGCAGCTGTGTGCTGGTTATCAGGAGGGCTCTAATTACAGGCCTAGAGGAAGACTGTGAAAGTAATGAAGAAATTCACCTTTTGGAGAGAATATCTTGCTATGACATCAACCTCCAGGTGATGGGAAATGAGGAGATTGATGGGCTGACAAGACTACTTGCCTTTAAAAAGCAGAGGGCTGCTCACTTGCCTCTCTCTCAGCAGTCAGGTTTAAAAGGGAAGGGTTTTTACTAAGGAGGAAAACTAGAAGAGCCATGCAAACTATACCACCATCAGCTCAATCCAGAGACACAACTAAAAACAGTGGAACTACTTAATTTCTGAATGAGAAATTCATATTCTCTAAAAGGGCATAACAATATGAAACTGAGCCCTTGATACCTGAACAGGTCTAACAAAACAAAAGAAAACCAAACCATCCTCAACAAAACTGGAATTTGAACACTTGGTGAGAATTAAATAATTTTCACACTTTAATAAATCATGCTTTTCGCTCAGCCATTTTGCAGTGGGCAAGAACTACACAGAGTTGGGGGGAGGTGTGGGTAATTAATTGTTTTTTGTCTGAAGTGAATTGCATTTAAAGAAAGATATTAGAAAAAAAAATACACTTCTCTCCCACCCAAACAAGGCAAACCTGCAGGGCCCATAGAAATTCACAAGAGTTTTGTGGATCATGGAGAAGGCATTAAAGGGCTGGTGAAAAACCCTGTTCTTACAAAAATCAACCAGCATTTCTGCCAGGATTTCAATCCTTATTTTTTGAAGCATCCCATGTTCTGTCCTCTGCTTTTCTCCCTCTTTGGGAGGCTCAGTGAGAAGCCCTCTTGCAAGCAGGATCACCCTCACCTCGCCAGACAGTGTGACTGAAGGAGGGGGCAGAGGATGTCAGCACTGCTGTACTCCTACTCAAGGCTTGTAGGTCTGCACACACACCTTAAAAACATGCACTGTTAGGGAAACTGTTTTGAAGTTGAACACACCAATCCACATTATTTTTAAAGAAGACCACAGGTAATTTTTATACGTTGAACCAGTATGGAGGCATGCGATGCAATTAGAAAGGTTTCACTAATTACTGGTGTTCACCATTCAATCTAAAACTCTAACACGCTATTTATATTCATTCCCATCACTACAAACCTGGTTAAAACACAAATTAGCTGTAACTTTTGTTTTACTATGACAAGACATGAAAAATCAAAAGCATATTGCTTATCATGACATCATTCTTCGAGTACATACTGGAAGAAAAAATAATTGAGTTTTATTTTTTGTCTGATTATCTGTCAGAGAGTTTGCTTGTGCAGGTCACAGTTCTGTAAGCAGTGAAATAGGCTTGTGATGATAAACTGGAAATTACAATTCTCATGTACAAGGCCACACACAAGCATGTACATCCTACATGTTGGAAACACCCTATTTGTTTTCTGCTTTGTTTACTATCAAATCTTATTTCTCTTTCATGCTAAGAGACAACTAATTAGAACTGTACTAATCAATAGACCATTTTATTATCCAGTTCAGCTCTGAATAATCCTCATAATTTAACGAGCTTCTGAGCAGGCCAGCAGGGAATATACAGAGAAAACAAAGAATCTGACAAATACCAAGGGCTAGTCAGTACAAAGCAGCTTTCAAGAAAATAAAAAAGCTACCGGAGATTAGTTTTAAGTAGGGGAATCAAAACAAGCCTAATGCAAATCTGGTTTTCCTTCTTTTCTTTGCAGTAAAATTCACAGCTGCTTTGCCCAGCTAAGCCCTGGAGGTCAGGCAGCTCTGGCAGCTGGAGGTGGCACCTCTGCCTGAGCCAGGGAGAGCTCCATGGCCACAGGAAGGGATTTTTGTTCAAAGAAAGGGAGGGAAGGACCGCGTTATCCTCTCTCAGGGCTCCCCAGCACGTTTAGGTTTCTCCACTGAAGCTTTGTGCAGAAGTCCCAGCGCAGCTCTGCTGGACCAGCAGCATCCTTGGGCAGCAGAGCCAGCTGCTCCCCAGCTGCCATAAAAGTGCCCTTCTTTATGCCACTGTAGGAGTAGATTTGTCACCTTAACTCTAACAATAAAGAACCAGGAACATCCTGTCTGTCACAATATTAATATATTCACAGATTACAGAAACAGAGAGTTATCTGCACAGACCACCCCCCTCTATTTTTTTTCAAACAATATCAGTGGATTTTATTTGGCATTTTAGAAGTGTATACTTATTTAATTGAAAGCAACCAGGATAATTATTCTTTGTCGATCAAAAATGTTTTCTGTGCTTTAAAGAAGACAAAAGAATAAAAAGTAGGACAATGCAGAGTAAAACCCTTAATTAAAAAGTCCTGAACGTATTTTATATGCACTTTCATTTCCTTGACAGCATAGCTATGCTACTTCCTCATTCATTGTTAATGAACTAAGTCTCTCCTTGCTTGGTCTTGCTACAGCATTAAAACAATAACGATAAATAAAATCAGCCTAATGTTAAATTTAAGCTTTTAGGTCCATAAGAAATATTTACAGCTCAAATCACAGTCAAGTTCAAATCAGAAACTTCTCAATATTTAACAAAATATCTCTGTAGAAAATGCATAAATTATCAAATAAATAAGACATGGAAGGATGGGAGTAGGCTTAGAGAAAAAAAGTGAAACAGGATACAGATGCAAATGCATGTGTATATATAACAAAAAAATCAAAAGTAGTAGATTTCTAATTGATAACATTTTCACGTTCAACTTATTTTGCTGTGGAGTCCATGACTTATGATCCAATTAATTTAATTTATGAAAATATTTCTAAATGTTTTATTAGTGCGAAGTATAAGCACAATGTCAGCCCTGAGGAGCCTGAGGTCCAACAGGTCCATAGAAAAGGCTTAACATCCCTTCAAAGTCAAAATTCCACTAAGAAAAAAAATCTCTGAGTACAGGTTACTGACCTAACATTTATTTATTTGTAAAATATTTAGATATTTTTGCCACATGCTATGCCAGGTCATTCTTATTTGGGTCTGCCTCTCAGTAGGATAATTTTCTCGGAGCAGGAGCAGTTGGAGCAGACTCCTCCACAAGTCTCCTCTTCCTAAGAGGGCAGAGCTGGAGAAATCCTCTTGGCTCAACCACACCATTAGCACAACCAGCACAGGACCTTTTTACCAACTGACCACACCAGTTTACTTTTCACTGTTTGACACCAAGCCACTGGATCACAACTCTCTCAGTACCCTCTTATTAATCCCAACTAAATTTTGTCTGTGGGCTCGTTTCCTCTCAGGGCACCTCAATACTTTGGCCTAAATAGTTTTCTCCCCTCACTCCTTAATTTATTTTTATTTCTAGTCATTGTTTTCATAGAATCATGGAATGGTTTGGGTTGGAAGGGACCTTAAAGATCATCTTGTTCCGACTTCTGTCTTTTCACTAGACCAGGTTGCTCAGAGCCCCATCCAACCTGGCCTTGAACACTTCCAGGGATGGAGAACCCACAGCTTCTCTGGAAAATATGTTCCAGTTCCTCACCACCTTCACAGGGAAGAATATTTTCTAAATGTCTGATCTAAGCCTTCTTTTTTTTCAGTCTGAAGTCATTCCCTGTGTCCTGTCACTACATGCCCTTGTGAAAAGTCCCTCTTTAGCTTTCTTGTAGTCTCCCTCCTGGAACAGGAAAGCTGCAATTAGGTCACCCTGAATCCTTCTCCTTTCCAGGCCAAACCATCCCAGCTCTCTCAGCCTTTCCTCACAGGAGATTTGCTCCATCCCTCTGATCACCTTGGTGTCCCTGCTCTGGACTCACTCCAACAGATCCATGTCCTTCCCATGCCGGGGACCCCAGAGCTGGATGCAGAACAAGCCACTTTCTCTAAGAAGATGGAAATGTGAACAAGATCTTTTCAGATGAGCAGGATGTAAAGTCTCAGCAATTCTTACACTCCATAGTAATTATCTTAATATTGTGTGGTTTTGAAATACAAGGGGATAAAGACACACATTTCCATTAGAGGCAGGGTACTGGTGTGCTGCAAGTGCCACATAAAGCTGGGGTGGCTGGCTGGTGCAGAAATGGATTTTCTTTAATCTTGTAGGACAGGATCTTTGGCAGTTCCCCCTCCCTTGGGAGGGGCCAGCAGTATCATTTGCCTTTTCCATGGCCACACCACCACAGCTTATTCATCCCGTTGTTATTTAGAACTCCCCATGCCTTTTGCTCCTCTTTCCTTTCTAGCTGATGAACAATTAACTTTTAGCTCAATACTTTGTTATTCTGAAGGGTGTGATTTTGCACGTGGTCCTGATGAATTCATCTCTCTACTCCTACCCCAGTCCACAGGGTCATCCAGCTCCACACCCTCATTTTCACCATCCTGGTGATGCCTGTTTCTTTCTGTCATTCCTAATCAGTAGCTCTGCTTTCTGAGCTACTCCTGGGCTACATTTTTACTGCTGTTCATTAGTGAGTCTCAAAAGAAGAGACAAGACTTGCAATCAACCAGCTCATCAACTAAAAGCGAAATGTTGGTTTTCTATTCCTGGTAGGTCATATCTAAGTCTTGGCTTCATCTTGTAGCTACCTACAGCGTTTATCCCAAATCAGAATCTGGGAGAAGGTTATACCTACTGATTTATAAAGAAAACAAGAGCTATAAGAACAGTCAGGCAGAATTCTAGCAAAAAAAAAAAAAAAAAAAGAGAGGAAGATGATGCCAAAATAATCTGCAACAGCACTGTCCATACCACCAGAGGGAAGAATGATAAATGTCTCAGTCCCCACAGATAAAAGGGAATATTTGGAATCATACCGTTATTCTAACCCACAATGGTACATCTTGTTGACATATAAAATTGATCCTAATAGCAAAATGCATCCTCAGTAAAATGAACAACTCTTTGGGTTTTTTCTACAGCTGTAACAGATAATTGATTAATATTGCACAAGCCAAGAAGAAATAGTGTGCATGACACCATATTAATATTTTTTTCAGGCAGATAAAGTAAAGTTTTAAGGCCTTGTGTTCTTTCTTTGCAGACTGGTAAATTCCATCTGTTAAAAATGAGTTTCCAGTTGGCACACAGAAAATGACTGCACTGTTGTATAAGCATCTCCACTAAGCTTTGTCATTTATTTCTGTAATTAAAACCATTTTGAGAAAAACGTAGTCAGTTCAAGCAAATTACATGTTACAATAAAACAATTCTAATAACAATCCAGAAGTTATTAATGAATACTCAAATCTATATAGGAAAGTATTAACTGGAGTAGCTCCTGAACAGGATTATTGCTATTTTCAGGCTTTTAAATGTGTAAATGTGTTTTCTGCACAGAATGTGGCAGTTACATTTGCATAAGAATCATAAATCCAATCCAGAACTGTAATTTTATTTTTCTCAATAACCAGTCTGTTAATTTATCAAGGGCTCTGAACATCTGAACTGGTGGAGCAGAGGATAATGATATGTCTTTTTCATGAAATTTAGTAGCTAGAAATAAGAAGGGAACTGAAGGATGAAATTTTTAAAACAACTTGTATTGATTGCAAAAACACTTTTTATCATTTCTTAGAGATGTCTGCCTAGTGTTTGCCAGCCTCTCCTCAGCTCTCCAATCCCAATAAATGAGTCACAGAACTAATAAAAACCTCTTCCTATTCTGATTAATTGTTTTGAAAATACCAAAATTTTGTATCTCCCAGAGCCCTTCCTGACAGAACGTACTGTGGCTAAAGGCCTGCTGGCAAATCTCTCCACACAGATGCCTTAAGCATGTGCTCACACAATGAGCCAAAAAATCAACTTCTGACTAAGGGCTTTTGTTTTTGGAAGTGTATTGGCAGATAAACTTCCGCTCTCTTCTTGCCGTCATGGGAACAATTTTTGCTGGTTAAAAGACAATCCCTTCCCAGATACCTTCAGAACAGTTAATTCCAGCAACTAACACGCTGCCATCCAGTTCCAAAGGAACCATGCAGCTTGGTCCAGAAGTTCTGGAGATATTCAGCAATTTGATTCCAGTCAAGACATGCAGTAAGATGAGGCAATGGCACAAAACCCACTTTGGCCAGAAAACTTCTTCCCATAATTTCATTGAGATTGATGAATGAGACAACACTAAGGATCATGACCTCATAAATTTGTGGGAGTTGTGACCTTTCAAGCACAAGGTGATCATTCTGAGAGCATTTATCCTGTGACAAGGACAGGCTATGAAGATAAAACCCCGCATATGATAAAATGATCACGCCCTTTTTGACATCAGATGTCTTCTGTTAGGAAAGGGCTACGCAAATCCACAGCACTGTCATTGCTGGTTTATTACACAAAAACCTGCAACTTCTGTGACAAAAATAATGTTCTTTTAGAAGCACTGAATACAACATTCAGAAATGAAACATTTTAAAAATGAAATAGCCAAACTCCCTGATAGCTGGACCATAGGAGGAGAGTTTTTCAAGAGGAACTGTAAACCAGCAAGCTCTTGAGGAATAAGATGAGCTATTTGCAAAGGTATGCAGCTAGTAATTTTATGTGTGGTTAAACATCCCGTTCTCCAAAGAAATTCCTATCACAAAAGCCTACAAAATAGGCTTATTTCAGTCTAAGAAGCAAATAGATGGTAATTTTATAGTGGCACACAGGGTTACATTCATGCATCTTTTCCCCTTACAAGCAGTGGCTTCTCATGAACACTGTCACAGCTGAAACCCAAGAAATACCTCAACTAATTACAGTCCCTGTGCTGAAATTGGACAGTTGTAACACATTCTTTGCCACAAAGAAGAGGACACCTTTCTCAGAGGCAATTACTATGTCTTCTTAGCAAAGACCACACCATGTTCTTATTTCAGGGTAGACCAGTGCTGTGACCAAGTGACTGAATGGTGACTCAATAGTCCAGAATTAGCTAACCTATCCCAGGTCTGAGACATGTCATTCCACCTATGACATCATCAAGAAATGGTATCCAGTGCCTTTGCTTCTTGCCATAATTAGAAGCCTTGAGGGAGTCGCAGACATCTTTTATGGAAAATCCTTTCCTTAGGATTTTTTCTCCTGAGAAGCTGGGAGGCCTCAGGAACAAAATGTAAACATTGATTATCTGCTGCTGTGGAATGCAACAGGTGCATCTGTGATTGGCCCATGTTGGATGTTTGTAATTAATGGCCAATCACAGTCAGCAGGCTCGGACACAGAGCCCGAGCCACAAACCTTTGTTATCATTCTTTATTATTCTAATCTTAGCTAGCCTTCTGATGAAATCCTTTCTTCTATTCTTTCAGTATAGTTTTAATGTAATATATATCATAAAATAATAAATCAGCCTTCTGAAGCATGGAGTCAGATACTCATCTCTTCCCTCATCCTGAGACCTCTGTGAACATCATCACATGAGGTTTGGGCTTTTTTATACTAAATAAAAACCACCTCCCCCAAACAAAAGCTCTAAGCAAATCTGGTTCCTCTGTGACAGGTGACTAAATTACAAGAAAACTCATATAGAGCCCTAACTTTACAGTGAGACAAAGGATGATCTTTGTGATTCTTTTAAGTAAGTGAATATTTTATATTTGTTTTCACTCAAAAGCTTTTAGACTCTTCTGTTCTTGACCCCTTTCTCCCCTTCCTCCTGTATTTTCAGAGTAAAAGAAATAAAAGCAAACAAAAGAAAGAAGGAAAGAAAGAGATTATATAGTTTTTGGCAAAAAAATGGCACTGCAGATTGGAAACCCTCTTAAAGCAGAAATATATGGACAAATGCAAAAGAAGACAGGTTCTATATTAATTTATTTTCATTGGAAAAACCCACATCAGACCTCTCTGAGATCCTTCCTCCTTTTCCCTGGCAATCACAGAAGGGCTCATCAAATCAACAGCCTAACTAGGCTGGAGTTTTGGCTTAGATGAGTGAGAGGTTCAGCATCCAGTGAACAAAGACTTCCATTGGTACTGTTAGGTTGCTGGTATGGACCAGCTCACGACACACATGATTTGCCCAGAGCAAAAAAGCCTCCTCCTGCACCCACACTTGCATGCACCATATAAAAATAATCAATCCAAAAAGACAGATACTCGTAGCTTTGGCAGGAGAATCCTTCACTTCTACATATGCTGACTTAGAAACTTGCTTTGAAGTGTTTCACTGCTGAAATCAGTCATCTCAGTGTTCCCAGGAAGGGGAAAAAAGGCTTTTATTACTGCAAGAGAACAACAGACCCATGGGGATATAGCAGTTGCAAGGATGCTGCTAAAGTTCAATGAGAAATGGCAGCTTGAGAAATGTTGTTGCTTCAGAAAAAAAAAAAAAGGGGAATAGGTTTGGAGCAGGAGAAATAGTAATGATTAAATAAGCTAAGCAAAAGGGAGGAAGGATACAGAGTGCAATCAAGCAGAATTTTTCAGGACAGGAAAAAATCTAGAAGTATACAACTAATAATGAAAAACAGGGAAATTAATGAAAAATACAAAGGAAGCACATATGGAAAAATTAAGAAATGGTTTGTTGTGTGGGTGAGAGCTAACATAGAAAGACAACAAGGTCAGATATATCATGCTACTAAAGCTTTTTTATTTGCCTGTGTCCCTTTGCTTTTCAAACTCTTGCAAAACATTACCTCATCTGTTTGGTTTGGGTTTTCTTTTTCCCTGGTGTGCAAACTCACATTTCTCATCATTGTCTTTTCCACTGCAGACAACAACCCTCTTCTCTAGCCAGAGCGCCATCAGAGAGGCAATGTCATGCACTGCTGACTGTGTCTTCAAGTGCATTTGTTTGTATTTGCTAAATGCATTTTGAATGTGCTCTGTTCACCCACCTCCTCACAGCAGAAGCTCAGGGAGATGAAACATTGAGAAATATCTGTTTCACAATCACTCCCAGACACATGCACACACACTCCATGTTTCTATAAGGGATTCTAAGCAATCAGAGGAAAATGGACACATTTCATATTGCTTAATCAGTAGATAATGCAAAAACACAAAATGTCTCCTCTGAAAGTATTCTGTCATCTCTGTAGCCCTAACTTAAAATTCTTTTAGAAGAAGAAAAGCTTCAGATTGTTTGGCATAAAAATTTCACTAAAATCCTGAGTAAATTGGCTTATTTACTTACATATATTCTTTGCAACATATATGTCTTCCCAAATAACACAGTTATACTGATAAAAAACCTTTTCACTTATAAACTCTTGCAGTTTACTTCTTTCTAGTATCCAAAGGATGCTCTAATGGAGTCAGGCCTCTTCACTGTGTTAAAATAATCTGGACCTTCAACACTGTAAGCACAGGTGTATTCACACCTCTGCTTTTCCCCCACAAAAACCCTCTTTTGGGGGTATTCACTATATGGCAGAGTATAGTGCAAAAAATAACCACAGAGATATGCCTGTGATTTGAGGTTTTGCCACAGAGATACTTAAACCTGAACAAGAATCAGATGCAAATTTCATAGCCTTCCTATTAATTCTCATCTTCAACCAAAGACCAGCCCTTTTGTGATTTTTAGCCACTGTTTTTTCACTGCTGAACCTCTCCTAAATGTCCTCATCACTTTAGGATACCACCCTTCAAATTTGCTTTGTAATGTGCCTTGTGCACTTCATGAAACAAGGCTGAACTCTCCACTTCTACAAATTACTCCTGAAAATAACCTCACTCATCTTCTGAAGTATGATCTGCTTGCTTGATGAAATACTAAGATTTTTCCTTAATGTCACCTGGTCAAATTCACAGTTATAACACATATTCTGTTAAATGTTCCATGCAATAATTAGATGATAATAACTTGATGATTCCCCTGAAGAAGACAGAGAATAGGACCTATGTAAAATCTTCTCTTTCTGGTGCAGCATTGCAGGGTTGGAACCTGACAACTCACATATAAATTCAGAAAATTGAACAAAGGTATATTATACCATCAGAAGGAAATTCTGAATAAACTCTTCAATGACAGGAGGTTCAGATGCAATCCAGGAAAAAAAGCACCTTCCTTAGTGGAGAATTGTTGAAATTACTCAGACGCAGCTTAACTTCGTGTCTGGTTTGACAGGGAAAACTACAAGCCCGAGAACTCTGCCACTAAGATTTCAAAGAAAAATTAATTTAGGTGCACAGAAGCTTTTGTCAAGTAGAGGAGCATTAGATTACTTTTTAAAAAAAGATAGAATTATTGCCCACAGTCTGTTTAACATCTTTGTCAGTACCACGGACAGCAGGATCGAGCACACCCTCAGCAGGTTTGCTGACAACACCGAGCTGTGTGGTGTAGTCAACAGGCTGGAGGGAAAGGATGCTATCCAAGGATTATATCCACAGGGATAGACTTGAAAGCTGGGCCCAGGCAAACCTCATGAAGTTCAATAAGGCCAAATACAAGTTCCTGCTGTGGGTTAGGGCAACCCTAAGCACAAATACAGGCTGGGTGGAGAATGGGTTGAGAGCAGCCTTGAGGAGAAGAACTTGAGATGTTGGTTGATGAGAAGCTCGGTGTGACCCAGAAAAGTGCACTTGGAGCCCAGAAAGCAAACCAGATCCTGGGCTGCATCCAAGGCAGCATGGCCAGCAGGGTGAGGGAGGGGATTCTGCCCCTCTGCTGGTGAGTGTCTGTCTGGTGAGACCCCTCCTGGGGCCCACAACATTAGAAGGACATCAACCTGTTGGACATCCAGAGGAGGGCCCCAAAGATGCCCAGAGGGCTGGAGCACCTCCCCTATGAGAAAAGGCTGAGATAACTGGGGTTATTCAGCCTGGAGAAGGCTCCAAAGACATCTTATTGTGGTCTTTCAGTGCCTAAATGCGGCCTACAAGAAAGGTGGAGAGGGGCTTTTTACAAGGGCATGTAGAGAAAAAACAAAGTGAAAAAAGCTTGCCTCTGCATTGAGAGTAGAGGAGAGAGAAGAGATTAAGACAAGACAAACTAGTGCATAAATAACTTCTAGTAATAAATCCCATCTAATATAGTTGCAGTGATACATGACAATTATATAAAGATTATTCTATCAAATTTAACTTGTAAATAATCTTTGGGTTTGTTTCAGTGGTGCCTCAGAAAACACCAAGCCAGAATGCTGTATTTCTAGTTAAATTTACAGGATGGTTCAAAATATATTGGAAAGTTATAATTTTTGAGTAAATTATATAGTGACCTTTTCATAGTGCTTAAGGAAGCAATACTCAGGGTATGTATTTTTCAAATAGTGCAGCACACTTTTAATTTAGGAAAATGCATGCACAAGATTTTCAGAACAATCTAAATTATTCTGCACTTGTCAAGATTTCAGGAGTCACATCTATTATTGTAATATTTTTCCCACAGAGTGCTTGTTTCGTGTCTACACAGAAATAGTCCCTGAAATGTCAAAGAATACGGGAGCTGGGTGGTTTCTTGTTGACTTGTGAGGTTACAGGTTGCCAGACTCACATGGCAAGAACAACTGCAAGGCCAGATGACAATCAAACTCCACTCTTAATTACTTCTGCTGCTGAGTCCAAATATATGCCCAGCTTGTGCTGAAATAGTGTCGTGCGACGTCTCACTGATATGTGTCAAGGGACCTCGTCCTTCGCTCTCCACCAATATTCCGAGGCATCAACAAGGATAAATCCAATGCAGGCATTGTAGCAGGTGCTGAGACCTTGCTTGATATGTGTACATATGCATGTCAACCTAGATAATATACTTGGGCATGGCAGGCAGAAAAGAACATAAATCACTGTCAAGACAGGCTGCTGTACACTCCCTGGAAGACTCCCAGTGCTGTGCTTAATCCAGGTGCCATTTTTTTCCAAATGAGATTTTGATTAAGAATTATTATGCCTCCAAGTCTTTTAACCCCAAGCCCTCATCTTTTTGATTGCCACTTGAAAACATGTGTTCTGGTTAATAAAGTAACCTCAGGGAGATTACAACCACACAGGCACTAGCTAAACCCCACTTGAAATGAACACAAGAAGCCAATTGTATTTGTCAATCTGTCTTTCTTGTATACTCAAGATATCTTTTGTCTGTAAATGTGTTTTTAATCTGTTTGCTACTTACATATTTGCTATAAAGAAACAAGCATGCTTTTTCTTTCATTAGGCCAAAGGTGGAAAAAAATTTTGAAGTATAAATAACATCAGAAGCTAAAGGGTAGGAGAGGTCCAGTAAGTGTAACTTAGGCTCATATTATTTTTCAAACACAGAAGAATAAATTTCTTCTAAGTGCCTGGTGCTGGATGCTTGCCTATTAAAAATGGACCATTAGAAAAACAAAATGACAACTGCTTCTGTGAGCTGCAGCCCTTCTCAGGATCAGTGCTCTGCCTGGTTTTGCCACCCTTACACATCAATGCATAATTTGCAAACAAATCAAAATCTGATGACACTGTTTAAAATTTTACAGAACCATTCCTTAACACACCTCTCAAAAACGACAAATACACTGCACAATGTGTGCAAATCATTGAGTCACTAAAAAAAAAAAATGTAAGCAGGGAGAAGTTTATATGGTAGAAATCTTATACAACCTTTCAAGAAAGGCAACCATATCTTCACTGTGCCTTATTTCTGAAGACCAAATGAAGCATAGCTTCTTTTCCTATCACTCAAATTGGCCATTTTCTTTCATACCTTCATGTCCTATTATTTGTGTCACTGCAGCTAGGATTGCAGGATTTATTTAGGTACAATACCTTATCAATCATGAAACACAAAGCACAGCCCAGCCTCACAGCAAATATGTTTTAAACAATGTTTTACACCTCATCTTACTTACAGAAGCATCAGAACTGGTAGCCTGAATTAGGGTCTTTAGTGGTAGCTATTAAACATTAAGAGCCCTTTCTCCTGTACAGTCTCAAATTTTTCATTTTCTGTTTCATTTTCAGTGTTATTTTATTACATTACTTTATAATGGGAAGACAATCACAAGACATCTTGATGATGTGTGGTATAGTGTTCCTTCTCATCCAGATAGAGAAAATGAGTGAAGCATTTCAGGACAATTTTCCAAAACTTCTACCAATCTTTCCTCTCAGACAAAAAAAAATTGAAAGTACTGTTTTCTTTAGCTTACTTAAAAAGACTTCCTGCTCAGCTAATCCTACTTTCATCCTATTTATTTCATGTGGAGGCTAAAACTGAACCTATATGGTTACAATTTAAGGCATCAAAGAGAATACTAGCTCCAGGATATTTGAAGTGAAAAAATCCGCCAATCAGACCTCAAAATCCCAAATGGATTTATTTTACATGTTCACAAAACCTTTTAAGCATCACCAACACAGAGGAATAAAAATTACATCTATTTCCCAGCCGAGGGACAGGACACTCTAAAATGAGGTCTGTTCTTTGTAGATAGTTGGCAATGGAGAACAACTGCTCGCCTGCACATTTGAGGGACTACAGATCTTGTGGCCAGTGGTTCATGTGGATGGACCACAGGGCAGCTCTGATCACCTGCTGACCCAGCCATGGCATCAGCACATTGATGGCTTTGTCCCCAAGGGCCACCTCTTTGGTATCTCCAGAACTCAAAATCTCATTACTGGTTGTGAACCAAAAAAAAAATTAAAATTCCTGTGTGAAGGCAACTCTTCTTATCCATGTGGGACAAAAAGAGATTATTTGAGAGGTAGAGCAAAGCACAGAGACAAGATCATTCATTATCTGGGTTTATGCCTTGGGGTAGGAACTATTGGGAGAAATACACTGCACTGTTATGAGTCCAAGGGGAAGAAAAGGTGAAGAGCAAAATATGCCCAGAAATTGAAAGGTTTAGCAACTGGGCACAGGAGAAGGATGGTGAGGCAAGTTGAAAGGTTCATGTTTCAGCTTTCTGCATAATTAACACGCCTATCTGGGCACTAATTTTGATCCTCCTGGAGAATCTCTCTATTCTAACATTGATTGGCAGCAATGCTAGAAAAAAAATGAAGAAACGTTGGCTCTGACTCTGCACTTGAATCTTGTGAATTACTAGCAAAAGATATAAATTGAATGACTGTCAAGCTTCTATACCACAGGACAGGTGTTTCTAAAAGCATCTCTGAAACCTGACACAGCTGGTTAGAAGAATGGACTTGTCAAAGAGAGACCAGAGACAAAAAAAATGCTTGATCCTGAAAGGAGAAATATACAGTAGAAGTCAAAGAAGGGAACTTCAAAAAGAAGCCTTCACAAGTATCTTGTGAAGTGGCTAAAAGGACTTTCAATGGTTAGTTTATCTCTCCACATAACTAAGGAGACTGACCAAGGTTTCTACTTGCATTTTTCCCATGCAGTTTTATTCTGGATGCCTACACACATGGCTACTCAAATTTATGGCCCTGTGATTCAACAGAGTCTGATTCTGGTCCCATGTGATCCTGAGAGTGTCTACTTTCCAGGAAATAGGCATAGGAGGCACATAGGAAATCAGGCTTGAGCCACAATGGCTCTTTGCAACCTCTCATATGAAAGCACTTTCAGTGTCCACAGCCATTAATATCAATATACATTAATATAAATTGAACTGAGCTAGCTACATTTAAAAAAAATATGTTGATTTTCCATCTGCATTTTATGCTGTAAAAATAAGTGCATCTTCTCATCTGGAAAATAAATGAAAACCCCTAACCTGTCAAAAAAAAAAAACCAAAAAACCTGCAGTATTCTTGATTTTTAAACTCACTGGACTTCTCTGCCATCTGCAAAAACTGTAAGGCATTATTATAAGGTGAACGTATTTAAATGTCTGGGGTTGCTAAATTCAGGTTTTTCTCATTTCTTAATCTGATTATTATTCAAATGCACTGTCCTTGTTTGATAAAATCAAGGCACCTCTTGGTGTTGTCTGAAAACCGTATCATGAAAGATATGAAAGAGATTGAGCATCAACAACATACAAACACTCAAACTGTGTACAATACAACCATAAAATATGTTGGGCAAATCCCAAAACACCAATTGGCATACAAACTACTTGATAGCTAATAAAATACTTGAATTATTTAAAGCACAGTACATGCAGAAAAACAGTTGCAATATTTTGTATTAAATTATATAACTCAGATAAATACTGGAAATGCACAGTTGTCAAATTTATGCCAAAGTTGATGCTATGGGACTGGTTTGAAATTCAGCCATTCAGCATGAGGTATTAGGCAGAATAAATTTAGTTCTCAACTTCAATTTACTGCTTGTAGGAGAAGTTTTCCTGCAAGGGAATAACATCTCTGCCATCAACAGTGGGTCATAACAACCTGATTCTCTGGAGCACTCATGACAGGAGAAAGATTACATCCAATAAAACCGAAGTCACCAAAACTGCCCAATTCACAGCGATTCATTCGTAATCTATTAAATGGGGCAAATGATTTACAAAGGTCTCTGCTCAGACAATGGAGGGAGGTCATATGTACAGGCTGAAGTGGCATGCAAAGTTTTTCTAGATTAGCAAGGATGACATACATTTTTTACCAGCTTGGGCATTATTATTCTTTTGAAGCTTCCATTTGTGTTCAAAGACAAGCTATAAAGCAGAGGGTAGGAGAGCTGTTCAGACTCACCATTGTCTTTAACAAATGACCTTCTCATAAGTCTAAAAATGCCTTGAATATACAAACTCCATTGTACCAGAACACCTTCAGCCCCACAGGAGAGCAATAAAAATGACCTGGGAAGCCTCCTATTACAATAACTATTCTAGATGAAATTACCAGCCATTTCTGAAGTTTATTAGTACACTAATGTATATTGCTAATAAATTAGTGTATTAATAAAATGTTAAGGTGACAGTCCTACAAAACCCTTGGTTTCTAATTTTCTGGCACATGTACATGTGGCCAGTTTTCACTGCAAGACCTCCAGGTCTTAATGGTACCAGCCACTGTTCTCTACACTCCAGAACTTCAAATGCATGTATCAAAATTTCACTTCAAGTTTTAAAAATATGAATTTCTAGCTCCGTGGTCTGCAGAGTTGAACCTGAGAGTATGAACTCTGGGTTGCAAAATGAGCAACTTATGGCAACACTACAAGGGTTGTGCCTGGTTTTTAACGGCATTTAAAATACTTCTATTATTCATGTTTTTGTTGCATCACCTAAAAAGACGGGGACTTGCTGCAGAAGAGCCAGCAACAAGTTTAATGCCTGGACCACTGATATATGGAGCAGGGCTGATATTTGGTCCGTTTCTTGGAAACAGCAGGAGATATCCTCACTGCTGCCACTGCACAAATCAGCACCAAGGCAAAGGATAACTGTGTCTGGGCCACTGCAGAACAACAGGGGACATGAGCTGATTTCAGCACTCAAACAGAATTTTAATCTCCAGGGACATCTTGCCCTGCTTTTCATCTGCAGATCTTTCCTGGCACTAGTAGAAGAATCAGCAAAAGTCAGGGAGAGCTACAGGGTCTGTAGGATTCTTCCCTCCCACTCCCCATCTCCTCATTTCACGTGTCTTGGCTTCCCAAAGCTTCAGACCTGAGCAGATGAGGACAGAAATGCATGGAGAAATCATTCCAGATGCTGTGGTTCAGTGTAAACATATCAATCATGACAGGCCATTTCTGATGCATCATAACAGCAGCTGCTGAGTGCAATAAATTATGCTTAATATGAAATATAGTTTCCACTTACAGAATAAGGAAAACTGTAAGTTCAAGCCAAGAGTCTGGAATTGCACAAAGCAAAACAACCTATCCAAAATGCTGCTAAGACAAGGGAAAAACACCCTCTAAAGCATACTGTGACCTTTCAGTGAGATGATATCCAGTCAATTACATGGCTGCCATGGAACTCAGACTCTCTTAGTGATGTTGGTGGCACATGACCTTAACAACAAGGAGCCATTTGATATTAAAATAAAAAAAACAAATCCAAAACAACAAAACCAGCCAAAATCAAAACAGCTGGAGGACAGCAAAGGGGAGCATCATCGCAGTACAGAACAGTGAAGCAGGAAAAAACATGTAAAAAAATATAAAGCTTACATCAACAATGCTGACTGATAAAGGAGGAAGAATTTAAAGAGAAGAAAAATAGCTGGAATAAGAAAAGAGACTAAAAGCCAAAGGCCATGCCAGTGCCAAAGCACAACAAAGCTTTGACATGGTTGTAATTTATTCAGAGGGCAAAGCAATGTAGGGGATCAGAGCTTTATCCTTTTTTCTGGACTTGCTGCTTTTCCCTGAGTTTATTTCCTCTGTTGCCACATCACATGTTCACATCATATGTTCAGCTCACCTATCCTTAGAAGTCATTGGGGAAGTCAAAGTTGTGCCAGCAGGAGCCAAGGGCTGTGCTGAGCTGGATGTGCAAAGGATGCCACAGGCAAGCCCAGAAGCTGCAAGACAACCCGGATTGTGCAGCACACAAGCTGCTGTGGAATGGCTCTGGAGGACTCAGAGGCCACACACAGGGCTGAAATCCTTGTCATGGTGAGCTCTTACCCTTTCCAAAACACCCTTTGAGAAAATGCCCGTGCCAGCCACAGTGTTGTAGCCGCCAAAGTGCCTTATGTGCCAGATGTTCAGCATTTCAGCAGGGTTACAGTTTAGTGGTGTGCTAACAAATGAAGCCACACATCAACTCAGATGCTTACAGTTTACTTTATGTAGAGGGACCTTTAAAAGCAGCTTGTTTTCAAAATCTGTAGGCAAACATGAACAGCCGACAATTAGAAATGTGGTTTTAGAGTCTGTGGGGATCTCTATCGAGCCCTCATCTGGGAGCTGGGAACCACAGATAATGCCAGAGGAGGACGAGCAAAACTATGGATGAATTTACTCTGTGTAGCCTGATACTGTGAAAGCAGGTGCAGTGACATGTCTTCATTATTACTTAATCTTTCCATCTTGTAGATATGGGGATTGGGACAATGATGGGGATTGGAACTGTGGCGCAGAATACTGAACTGAGATAATCTAATTTACTTTAGTGTCTGCATCGGTATTCAAACTCAGTTGCTCATGAAGCAAAACAAGAAAATACATTTTGTCCCTTTTCTAAGCCATTTCTTGGCTGTTTCAATTATTTAACTAAGCTTCTCAGTGAAAATAAATGCCAAAACAGCTTTGCAGAAACCTTCCTTTCAGGAAAAAAAAAATTAAAAAAATAAACCACTGAGCACAAAAACATGAAAAAAGGCAGAAAGATGAAAAACTTATTTCATTCCAAGCATGGATTGACTGCATATAAATTAATCATACTACATAGGGAAGGGAAGAGCAAATCTCCCTGAGATATAATAGCGTCATGTATCACAAAACAGATTCAGGGCACACCATGGTGGAACTGAGCATGAGTGACAGCAAAGGTGCAGTGCTGTGGCAAATGCATTTATGATCTTAAAAAGAAATAAATCAGCATTTGTTGATAATTACCTCTGAAAAGAAAAGAAAAATAACTGCAGGACTTAATAGCATCTGCTGCAGTCAGTCTATGGTGGAGTGCTAATGCTTATGATGAGGGAGGGGATGCTCTGCTTCCTGCAGAGATCCAAGAAATGATGATGATACAACATGAGAAGAAATGCAAGAAGATGATCTGATAATCAGGAAGTAATAAAATAAGACAAAGATTAAAAAAAAAAAAGCCTTCAGGTGATTTACTGATTTACAGAAAACAAAATCTCTTATTTTATAATGCAAGATTTCTATTTCTTATCATTTAAATCAGAAGACAATGCTTTATCTTTTAGACAAAGAAAAGAATCCTTGTAATGGCACTGTAATGGATATCAAAGAAAGAAGTGTCAAGACCAATAAACATTGTCACAGAGACAGAACTGTAGACAAAGCAGGATCTCGGGGCATCTTTGGACCCTAGGACTACTTTGCCCTAAGTTAAGAGGAGCCAGGCAGGATTTTACTCAAAAATTAAACCATTACTCTCTCCAACAGAAGAAAAACAAAAGCAAACAAAACAAAAAACCCCAAACAAACAGAAAAAAAACCCAACACACAACAAACAAAACCCTACAAATCCAAATAGATACATTTTCATAACTAGCTGCTGCTCCCAACACTTTTTTGCTGGGCATGTGGTCATTGACAACACACCACTTACACCCTTAGTTTACAAATCATCTCCATGGCAAACAAAGCTGTTCAAGCCCGTGAGCACAAATGCACAGTGGATGCTGAGAGGGTGAGTAAAATATATCCTAAGCATCCCTCCTCCTGCTTCTGTTCAATGACTTTGAGGAGAGGTAGGCTTCCTGGACACAAAATTACTAAAGTGCAGCCTGAGGATATATTTTTTTCCACCTACAGGCTTATATGTTTTACTTTGGAGGAAATTTCATCAATACTTAACACTCAATGACTTGACATCAAGAGAACTGCTGCTCTATGTCTTATGAAGTTTTTTGGGGTAGAGGAAGGTACCTCCATCAGTTTTTTGAAGCTCAGAGGTTGAAAACTGAAGCTGTTTATTAATTTGTAAAGGCAATTCTACATTTACAGCTGTGCAAGAGAAGGAAAAAGAAAAAAAAAACCAATGCCTCACTCTGAGCTTGGTGTTCTCGAGATAACACCAGAGTTCAGTGGAATTTCTGAGTTAAAAGAAATCCCATGGGATAAGAGACTCAGTTAAACACAAGGAACTGCAGTGGTTCCTCTGTGTAAAGGTACAGACCTGCATAAAGGAAACAATGCATGGGTAACCAGCCAGCTTGCAGTTTGTATTTGCATTTCATCAAAACTCAGAGCTCCTTTCCAGCACAGCAGGCAGTTAGCTTGCCCTAATTGCTGCCAGGGAGACCCAGATGCTTTTGTCAGCTCTTCAAGCACGGAGAAAGATTACCAGCAGGCAAGCCAGCCATAGGATCAAGGATGGCTCCTAACAGGAGGCTTGTGAGAAATCCTCTAATACTTATGTTCTCCACCAAATGGAAGAAATCTAAACACTTTATAAATCTGAGATCAAGTCAGACTATTCATACACAGGATTATCCTCCAAGCTGAAGAAACAAACACAAACATGCTCAATTAAAGACAGAGCTATCACAACAAACTCTTTTTTGTGTGATTTGTCCAGATCCAAAGCAGTGCCTTGAGCAGACAGGAAGGCACAGCCATTCAGCAGATGTGCCTGCCCACCAAAGGGAGAGGATGTGACAAAAAGGTGTGGGGTCCAGCGTCTCCCACTCTTTGGTGTGGGTTCAACTTCTTCCTGACTCCAGTGGCTCCAGAGGAGGCTGGAGCCCAAAGGATTGCAGCCATTTTACCTACACAGATAGTCTGAATGAAGTAAAAGCAATTACTATTTTTCACATTTTGAAATTACATGGAGAGGATCCTCCATTCTCTTGCAAATTGAATTTCACAAGCTTTCAAAGCAATTTGGCTTAAGCTTGAGAAATAGACTCAGCAGCATCTTTTTATCCAGCAGTGGTGGGGGAGGCCAGTGCCTCTTATCACTGATTTCAGCAGCTGGTTGAAACCAGCACAAATTCTCTATCACCATACAAAATACAATTACCTTTTCTACCCTCCTCATATGAGAGAAGAAAAAAAACCTCTTTGTTTGAAAAACTAGGACTGCAGCTTAACCTGAAATACTTTCTTCTCTTCAGCCGTATGATTTTTTTTTTTAATGAAAAGCCTGATGAATGCAGTTCAGGGCTGTGTGCACTGTAAATCTGTAACCATTTGCTGACTTTTATATATGGTAAAACCCAACTGGGACCCAAGCTTTCTCCTGCCCTGTTTCTGCTGATTGCTGAATTTGAACTGATCACTTTGGCAAAACAAGCAGAGCAATTCCTTCTCCCTAGCAAAAGTCAAAGTGACATTCTGATGGTAAAGGAGAAGTTAGAAGTTAAATATTAATGTTATTGACATTATGTTAGGAGTTTCATCCTCTTTTGAGCAAAAGAATAGAAAATCTGGAGGGAGGGTCCTCCAAAAGTTTTGAGATCCTGCCACAAAAGCAGCCAAATTGACATTATAGGCCTCTGTGTAGGCAACTGTGTCGCGTCCCACATGACTACAAACAATGTTCAAATTCCAACAATATCTGAATCTGAACATTTGTTCAGCAAATTAAATGAACTGCCTGAGATGGTAGAATAGTATTCAGGAAAAGAGAGTCTTATCCAACCACAGATCTATTGCTCTTAATTTGTAAAATTAATATAAATATATTAATATATGTCATAATTATTATTATAAAAGTCAGTGTTCTTTTCTATATTAATATAAAAGAGCCTAAATCTTTGGTCATTTGGGCCTAAATCTTTGATCATTTGCAGGTGCCATACATACATAGCACACAATATTGGGGTCTACCTGATTCCAGGGCCTACCTGGTTGTTAAAGGATGGACTGCAAACCGAGGTGATTCACTGTCTCTTTGCCTATCTTTCATTTGAAATTCTCATCCCAGGAGCTCTTGCATTCTTTCTTTTTGTGCACAACAAGAAAATTAGAATTTTGTAACTCACATTCTCCTCTCAGCTACACTGATGCCCATAACTGAAGTCAATGGAGTTGTGAGTTGTACCACAGTGACTGAGAATTTGCTGAGAATTTGGCTTGGTATATGAAACAGTTATCAAACAGGGTTTTTTATTTGCCAAAGGCAAGGATCTGTTATCATTTACTTTCCGTCCATGTCTGGTGCCAGGATAATACTCATTTGTAAGCAAAAAAAAAAAAAAAAAAAAAAAAATTAAGAATTAGCTGTTTGGCTGCTTTCAATGATACTAATAGCTTTCTGTCCTTTGAGAAACAAATCCTCTCAGAGAAACAAACATTTAGGTGCCATGACAATACTAAGAAACTTGTCAGCACAGCACAGGGCATTTCCTCTCTAGTTCACTATTTACAGTTTCCTCTTGGTCAAGAGTGGCTGCAAGTTGTTCCGTGCAATACCTGCTGCAACCCTCTGTGCCTTCAATGGACCTTTGCACCCCAGTTCCCAGAGCACAAGTGAAAACCAGCACTAAATGAGAGCTTTGCTGCCAGCCTGGGCAGAAAAGGACTGACATCATCAGTAGCATCAGCCACTTTATCCCAGTTCTTTGTCAAAGTCAGGGATGGAAACTTGGAGAGAGCCATCAAAGTTTGTGATGGAGAAAGTTATACCAAAATTTATATTATGCTAAAATATTGACATATCTGAGGTCTGCTTTTGTTTATGGTTATGTGTATTCATGTTTTATGTGCTAGCACCCTGACTCTTCTTAAGTTTCACCAAAACTCTTATAACTACAGGATATTCAGGATATTCTAAGAATATTAATTACTCCTATCTAACTTCTCAGGGTCTTCATTGTCCAAACTTCATCTTTACAAAGAAAGGCCTCGCAGCCCTTAAATACCTTCTATTCAAGATTCCACAGATCATTTCTCTCCCACAGGAAGTTAAATACAGGCTCTTGAGGCAAATATGACAGCAGATTATGTAGGAAAACAATCTGTCAATTATTCATGTATTTTTAACTGTCAGTAGGGTGGTACAGCAAGTGGAAAGAAAAGGAGGAGAGCTGGCAAAGTAATGAGCCATCTTCTCTAAAGATCACCAGTAAATGCTCTGCTGGCCACAAAGGACCACAATTAAGACCATGCTGACATTGATAATTAATGAGCCATTTAAAACCCTCAAATCAGAGTACACTTTGCATGCCCTGTCACCTGTGGGTGAGATTTTGTAGAATGTAATTCACGGGTGCTCTGCTTGCATAGAAATAAAACATTTCATTCATTTCAAATTTTCACTGTTATAGAAAAGTGGCTGAGATATCAGAATCACTGCTCACGGCACATCTTAATTAGAGAGATGAAAGAAAACAGAACTTCTTCTGTAGGGAATGAATGAGAACTAACTGAGATTTTACCTTTAGCTTAGACCTAGGTTAAGACGGCACCAGAACAGACATAATTATTTCTAATTTCAAGGAATTACTTGATTCAAGAAAAGACTTGAAAAGAACATGTTGAAATCCCTTCCAATCCCAGCATTTACTTAAAAACATGTTTAAAGAAAACACATATATTTAAATACTATCTTGAACTGGAATTCCTCTGCATACTGAAGCCCCACAAGCATTATCTGAAAAATCTCATGTACCTTACTCATCAACAATAGATTTTATAAAATTTCCTTTTACACTACGGGAAAAAATAAAGCAACTTCCTTGATTACAGCCAATAGTCAGGAAATGCACCATTACAGTTCTATCTTACTGTTAGTATTTCTAAATAAAATTGTGCTCACACTGTGACTTTCACCTCTGCCACTGCATTTTTCTCTTCTTTGACCAAGGAATGCCAGCAAGGAGTTTTACTCTAAATTCCTATTTTCTCCCATGGGCATAAGGACTCTCCTTGTTCCCTAAGTGAAACACCTGAATACACTTCCTGTAATATTGATCTATTTTTCTTTCTTCAAAGGGAGGAAAACTCTTTTGGCTCCATCTATCTAGGTCATGTGAGTACAGTTTTTTACTGATGACCTTGCCTTGCCATAAGGTAAACTTGCCATTTGGTTTGGTTTGTTAGACACCTGAACATGAGCAAAATTTGCAATGTAATGAACAAAATTTGATGAGCAAATGCATGAGCAAAATTTGCAAGTAATAATTCTGTGGAAAACGTGCTTAAACCCTGAGTACAAGCTGAAATATGAACAGTTATATATTCAAAACAGCAGAAATAAAAAAAGAAATAAATAAAAGAAGGCACACTGTATTACAAAACCATTCTTGTTGAGTTATCCAGCCCATTTTACTACCAACCCAGGACTCTAGAGGGAAAACAAGAATACACCTCCTCTAATGTTCAACTCTAAGCTAAAATCAAACCTAGTTGTTTCTTCAACAATGCTGAAACTTCCACCTACTAAGATGAACAACGTTGCTCAACGTTCATCATTATTATTGTAATATTGCACTAGAAAGAAAATGGAATTGCCATATGGTGGAATTATCATGTCAGACATCTGTTACCTCCCTCTTGTGGAAAAATAAAAAAGCACTTCAGTCTATTCACAGGCTAAGCAAGCTGATAGCTGTTATTAATTTATAAAGATATTTATTATACAAAGATGTTAAGTATTGGATTAAATTAATTGTAGGATTTTCCTTAGAGGCTTACCTGTATAACACTGAAAACATAGATGATGTTCTCTATTTCTGTGTGGACTCAGCACTACAAAAACTATTGCAAAATTTTGAATATTGAACTCAGTTAAGATTGCAGAGGAGGCATTGCCTCAACAGATTTGCAAAGCTTTTCAGACAGTTGACTGAAAACATTGGGCTGATCGCAGCCATTTACAGGTTTATGTCTAATTAGATGAATATAATACACACAAAACACTTTTCAAACACTGGTCTTATTTTGATTTTCATTTTTAAACTTTCTCTTTTGTTTTTTTAAATTTGCCTGTATTTAACTATGAAGAATAATAATCTTAAAAAATCACACAGAAATAGGTTTGAAAAGAAGTCTTTCTTTTTTATTCTCAGTATGCTGTTGCTAAAAATTGAAAAACTATTTTTGGTCATCAAAAATGATTCTTCCATCAATCATTGGGGAAGGCAATAACTACATCCTGACCTCTTCTCTCCTGCATGTGCTTTTAACCATGACTGTCATTTCATAAGGAAAATAACACAACTGCCTTTATGCCTCATTTAACTATAATATTTTGCCATTTTAATCGCTTTAGAAAATATTATTTCTAAGATTATTCCCATGTATGGTGACGTAAGCAACCATCACCCACCCTAGGACAAAAAATGTTAATATCATTATCAGGGAAATATTTTAAGCATTCATGCTATCCTAGTTGCAATTGGACATCACCTCACCATAAAAATGTAACAAAAAAAATGTTTACACACTCAAATACATATGCAAATACTTAATTTTTAGAAGGCAACACATATCTAGCTGCCATCCTACCCTGTGGGATATGAAGGTATTGATAATGCTTTGGTATGGATTACATCAGTTAATTACCAAGTCCATCACACCTACAGAAAATGCATTCAGACTGTCATGTTTAATAACTCTGGGAGCCTGGAATTAAGCAACTAAGTCTTCGTATTAAAGTAAGGAATTACCAGCTTCTCTGAAGGCATTAAGTCTAGATGGATGTCCCTAAAGCATTCAGTAAAATTCCCAGACACTTAATTTTAGAGAATTTGTGGCCTCGTGAAACATGGAGACAGGATCTACACTAATTTTTCCAAAATATGACCTGAAATAGACATAAAGAAGGGGGAATATTTCTCTTTGGAATTCATTAATGCTGGCACTTTTGTGAAAATCACAAGAGAATCTGGACAGGAAGAGAAAAGCAAATGATCTATTAGTCAGCGGAATCAGCTACAGCTACATGGACATCAGAACCTCACTCATGCTGTTCCCAGCACCCTCACAGCATCACTCAGCACAGATAATGATGTCCTGCTTTAAAAACCTGAAAATAATATGTAACTGTCATATGAGATATGGCTAAGGCCATTTTTTATGACTTCATCCTTTTTTTTTTCCTAATTCATGTCAGAATCTTCTCTGAATTTATAGTGTTATGCTGGGAGCTGAGGAAAAAACCTGCAAGCTGATGGCCATTTCAAAAGCCTTGTCGACCTTTCCTCTACACAGGATCCACCCACAAAGTCCCAAACATTTAATATGTGGCTGGATTTAAAGACCTAACAAGATAACAGAGGACCTTCAAGTGTTTTGCTCCCCTTGTGAGCCTCTTTCCTTTGGGATCTGAGGGAATATCAGCACCATGGAATCTCTTCACTCAGGCTTCCTCCCCCATGGTTTCTGCCCTTTCCAGAACTACCTCTACTTGCTACCTGTTCTCCCAAAACCTGGTACTTGCACCACTGTGTTTTTAGAGACAGACACAACCTTAAGTAAAGATGCATCTGAATACATCAAATGTTTTCAGGAATGGATTTCATCCTCAGCACTTCATCATCTCACAGCTGGGAAGTGCTTGGTTATTTATTAATGGAGAGGAATATATCATCAGAGCTTCTGGAGTGGACTTTAAGAAAAAGGTTCCTATTTCTCACCCCATGCTCCTGTGCACTTCTAGGAGAGAGTGGCATAGTTGGATCCAAGGAAAAATTTCAGTTCTTCTTTTCCTCAGTGCAGACACCCCTGCCCATCATTTATGTTTCCTCTTTGGAGAAACTAGCAAGTCTCATAGCTTTCTTCCTTAAGTCCTTTGGAGACTTTACTGCTCCCCTTCACAGTAAAAAAATACCAATCTAATAACTTCATCTGGCTTTTAAAAATGTACATATCTGTGTGTCTGGGTGTGTATAAATATATGTGTGTGCTTGCGAAACCATACTGCAAAAAAGAGACATTTCAACAGAGGTTCATTAAGTGAAAGGAAAACTATGCAAAGAAATAAACACTGCATGCAAAGTTATTCATAACAGAATTGCAGATGTTCTAGGCAAAGAGCATCAAGACATAACACTTAGGAAGTATCTAACTATGAAGTAATGCCAGCATATAAACAAAACATAAGTTTCAGCTGTTCGAATCAACTGTTGATTACTGAATGAAAACAAATATTTAAAGACAAGTTTAGCTAACAGATTAAATTAAATAACTCAATAAATCACAAAGTACTTATTGAGTTATTCAGGATAGACATAGGATGTTGATACTACCCACGGAGAAAAATAGAGTTTTGAAGAAATCTTCTATAATAAATTAACTGAATGTCCCAAGAATTGTTTGATTAAAGAAAATGATCTGCAGCCTGTGAAGCAGGCATGCCTGTGAATGAAGATTTGGTCTTAATAACTGTCAATGAGCAGAAAGGATTCTAAAAATTGCTGTCACCCTTGTGTTTAGAAGAAATTTTCAGTATTTAATACAGTTGTATCACCTACATTTTGAAGAGCTCTGACTACATGCTTGATGTTCAACAACACATCACACAACAGACTCTTGTAATCAGATCCTTGCCAGCCACACATAAAAGCAGGTTGCACGCTGCAACTTGCAGCAATTAGCCTGATTAATTAGATATGGAAAGAAAATTCATCTCCCATGTGCTGTGGAAATCCTTGGAATCCACTGGCTGGCTGCAGCAGCAGGACTGACCCTGCTGCAGTGCACTGGGGGGGCTGCAAGAGTGGCAGCACTTGGAAGGAGCTTTGTTGTGGCAGGGTGCCTGCTCTGGGCTCTCATCACTCAGAGAAGAAGGCCTCACCCTGACTCAATTTGCTTTTCTTTCCCTCAGCTCTCAGGAATCGCACACAAAGGAAACAGAATGTATTATTCCACGCTTTCTGAAAGGAAATTGTGTGAGCCAAGCTTGTAAAACACACACAGCACTTCAATCATAAAAATGCACCAAAGGAAGTGGTTAACGAGATCTTCAGGCTTAGCAGGGCTCCAGAAAGTGATAAGGGGACTGAACGACTCTCGCTTTCTTTTCACGGGAGAACAGAAGCTCTGAGACACAATATAAGGATTTCTATCCTTCAAGGCTACTGAGAATCAGTGACTGTAACACACCCAGCCTTTTTCAGCCGCCCCAAATGCAGAAAAACACATTACAGCCATGTGATGGTGCAGTCAAGGGTCACCAGCTCAGCACCAACCTTCTGTTCCACCTGGGTGAAACAATCCCATCCCTGTGTAATCCTAATGTTTATTTAGTGTGCTGGCAGGCACTGAGAAGGAACAGTGGAAGGCACTGCTCCTCAAACTCTCAAACTGAAGAGTTTGAGAGAGATCCAATTATTTCTTCATGTGAGGACCCTTCCAAAGAAAAGAGGTTGACACAAAGAGTGTAACTGCAAGGGAAATATTTCACCAGCAACAAATCACTGCTGAATTTGTTGTTTGCTCAGCAACAGTTTGATGCTGTCCCATGTTATGCAAAGGGATGGTTTAGAAATATTACTGTCCTAACATGACATGAGCAACTTACTAGGAATAAAGAAAGGCAGCACACTATGAAAAAACATTGGTACCAAGATGACTGCTCTACTAAATTTCACCTTATTTAAAAATGGTAATGTGTCAGAATTTGAGACTGGATAAGATTAATCTGGGTTAAAAAAAACCATAATAAAGCAAATTGTTATAAATTAACTTGGTGATTTAAACGGGAAAGAACAACAAAATTAAAGCAGCAAGTGGCCTGAGATCCTTTTCTCTCCAACTGAACTTAAAAAGAATTTTTTTTTGCAACTAATTAACCAGCAATTTAGGCAAGCATCTTGCCATTCTTTGGATTATTAGCACTGCTGTAATTTCATTTACAAGCAGATTTTTTTCCCTGTGTGTATACAACACGGGGGGTAGTTTCAAAGCAGTGCACAAGGTTTTAGATATATCCCACTAGCTGAACAGAAATTCCATGGTTTGGGTTCCTTTTGGAGGGGCTGGAAACCCATCCCACCTGGATGGTTCCTCGTGAAGTAAATCCACAAGAGAGCCAAAGACAAACCAGAAGTTTTTTCTGGATTGTGCAGTGCAGTAGGAATGAAATAGCATTGCTGACCACATTGAGATGTTTCTGTGCCTGCAGTTTTCCATACAACTGGTTGGGATTTGTCTTTGGTGCTCCTTGGAGCCTCTATGAACTATTCCTCTCCAACAAATGCCAACAACAACAAACAGCAAATCTGATCCTCTGAGCCTGGCACAATTAAGGATACTGTTGGAGCATTTATATATTAAAGTGCTATATGACAAGATTTTCAAAAATATTGATAAAATATAGAAACAATTATGAGTCTGAGGAACTTCTGAGACACTCATCCTAAGCACACACATACACTTGGTTCTTGTTCATTTTTGCTTTTTAAACACAAAGCAGAGGAACACCTGGCTCTGCAATATGCAACAGGAGACCAGGATGGGTGCCAGAACTGACACAATTCAGCTTCTCTGGGAGCTTAATATCCTTGAGATCTTTATGCTGAACCAGATTTGACTGAATTGGTCAAGGAATGCAATATTTATTGAGAGGGACAGACAGACAACCATGAGATTATATAAGTAATACGTGAAGACAATGAAACAACGAGCCAGTTCAGGAGGCAGTTGTACTGAATATTCTAAAGCCACCCTATTTACAGAACTCCAGTACTCCAGCTGAAAAGCCAATATTCAATATGGAAATATTTTGCATTAAAATGGGAAAATCTAATGTGATCAGGTAGCAAATATTAAAACAAAGATTGATAAGTTTAATGTTCAGTGCTCTTTTTTCAATTTATTAGACATCTTGAGTGCCAGTGATTTTGACAATTATGTTTTAAAACAATTAATTAAATTATCAAAAATCACTAGAAGAATCTTAAAATTATTAATATGATTAAGAATTAATTTTAAACAAAAAACATAAAAAACAAAATAAAACAAAACCAAACAAACAAACCCCAAAAAAACCCCCCAAAAACCCCCAAACAAACCAAAAAACCCAAAACCAAAAAACCCAAGGAAAAGTAGAAGGGTTTCACGCACCTAGCTAAATTTCTGTCTACCTGCAATTGATACCTTCACAACTACCAGTTTTCACAGAGATCCTACTGCCAATGAGATTTGTCCTGAACACTCAAATTTCCCAGACTCTGTCAGGTAAGGGACACGTATGGATGCTGAGCACTGGGACACTGGGAGCTGTGGGATTCACTTTGCACTAGTGAGCATCTGTTGAATCAAATCCTCCTGATTTATCAGAGCCCTGGGGAAGAGCTTTGCCTGATGGGGCTGATGAACCTTGAAAGCTGGTATGACCGTCCAGGGAAAGAATTGGAAGCAGATATATGAAAAGAACACAACTTGTGCATAAAAACAGGACTTTGCAAAGCTCACAGCACATAATTTTAAACCAAAATGGGTGGAAAAAACTCATCCTATTAATGTTATCTTCATTTATTTAATGATCAGTGTATCTCCATAAAACATGCTCACATTTGCTGTCCTGTGTAGAGGTCATGTGTATAACAACCATTCTTAAAATTGAATTCTTTCCATGGATAACTCCCATTTTCTGCAGTGCTTGTTTTTATTTGGCAGGTGAAGTCCCTGAGCCAAGCCTGTCATTGTCCCTGCTACAATGAATGCTATTTAAATCTGCTGCTTCAATATATGTAAAGAAGCATACCCTTCACCTGATGTATGCCCTCCAAGGCAACTGACCAAATTTCAGTTCGTTGATTGAGTTCCGCCTGACCAAAAATCAGTGCCTATTGTTCCCAAACATGTAATCATCTCACAGTACAGAGCAATTGCTGGCTAAGTGTTATTGATAAGAACAAGGAGGACTGCCAGAATATGTTATGGAAAATTTAAAAAAGCTATTTTGCACACAATTTTCAGAAATGGTTTCTAGTGCATGAGAGTAGAGGCTGGTCTGTGGATAGGCTGTCATAATCAAATCCTTAGAAAGGGATGAGAAATGAGCATATTATTCTTGATTTACTATCACTTCATTTATGATTTCCAGTTAATACAGATTCACAAAGCCTTGCCAAAGAGATACTAAAGGCGTGATTGGGCTTTCCTAATTCAAGCAAAACCCATTCTCTATGTCCTTTTGAAGCCTTTCAGGCTTCTGCCAACTCTTGCAATTTTTATTGCAAGCCTTGCAGTACTCAGTGTTTAGCTTAACATTTCATCTCCTGGAGTTCTACAACATGAGAATCTTTATTTTCAGTTTTAAAAGATGTTTATCACCTTCATGACTGAACAGAAAAACTTGCAAATTAGATTTTTTTAAAGTGTTAAAAATAAAAGGCAATAAGAAGGAAGAACTTAACTGTATCATTTTGCTGAATAACTTCATAAAAAGGTGATATTCTTAGAAGAAATTAATGATTTCTGAGTCTGAGTGCATGCAAAAGGTTCCCTAAAAATTAGCAACACATATTTTCATGTAAGTCCTGTTTTTTGCAAAAATTAAGCTGGAGGTTTTCTTTCCATGCTTATAAAGGTATGTAAAATATTGAGCCTCCTGCTATGCAGTGTGGGGAGAGCAAAGGACTCTCCTTCCATCCTCAGCTCCCCTGCCAATGGCTGGGGCTTCCCCCAGGTAAATGGCAAAGTGTGGAGCACAGGAAACATCTCACTGCCCACCCAGCTGGTGCCAATTCTGCACCAATGCTTGGCAGAAGATGCAGAATCTGCTGCAGCTCTGTGGCGATCCTGCAGCTGTCTGAAATGCCTGGATAAAAAACAAACCACAGGGCAGTAAAGTGTCCCTCACACAATGGCTGTGAATCTGCACACTTGTTAACACTGCAACAACACAATGCTTGCTTCATGTCCCTCTTCCTCCTGCCTCCTGATTTCTTTTTTTTTCCCTCCTCCTTACCTGATACCTTGAGTTTATTCTATGAGATACTGGAGGCAGGGACTCTCACTTCTTCTGCTTACCCAGTGCCCTGCATTGAGGCTGACAGCTTGGATGCCATTACAATCAAAGGGGGAGTAGGGGGGAGGATTTAGGGCACTAAGGAAAATCAGGCATTCACCTACTACTGACATTCAATAAGCTTTGAGTACCTTTCTCCCCTTAGAAAAATTTACATTCCCCAGTGCAATAATTAAGATGTCTGTCATCACCAAAACACCCATTGTTAAAATGTTTCCAAGCTGGGAAAACCTTCATTTAGAGTCTTCAGCAAAAAGCATTTCTTTCTCAGAAGCACTAAGACCTCCTTCATCTAAAATCATTCATAACAGTATTCAACACACTTTCTGGAAGTCCCATGTGGATCTTGCATCATATATTGCTTTTGTTAATATCTGTGAGGGAGCAGAGACTCCATCAATTAAACATTGTAGGTTTTTTAAAAGAACCTTTTCTATAAATAGAGATTTAAATGATCTTCTTTAAGTATTGCAATCTTTAATTTAATTCAATACCTCTGCAAATGGAGCAAACAATCTCTGACTGATTAGATCATTTGCTTCTATTCTATTTCAGCCATGCACTGGTTTGCAGTAATGTAAGGTTTTTTTCATTAGCAATTGCTGTTCAGCTGCATATTTTCCTCAGTAACCTAATTAATGCTGTAGGGGTAACTTTTCTTCTTGTGCATTACCATATGTCAGTGTAGTTGACACCATTGCAGAGGTTATATATAAGCAAAAATCAGGAAGAAAAAGTAAAGGACAAAAATGAAAGAGAATGAAGAAATCAAAGGTGGATTTTTTTTTCATGACGTGGTGAGTGTCTTCATGTCCAGTGACATTAAGGTGGAAAGTGATTACTCAGCATCCTGCAGGACAGACCCATGGGAATCCTATGGGTCAGAAATTATTACATGCAGGTAGAATAAGAACCAGGTATGAATGAATAGAAGAAATTATGTCCCTAAGGTGATTCAGTATCTTCCCAGGTGTTTGTTGCATGAATAGCATAGCATCCTGCAGACAAATTTCAGCTCTGACTTTAGGATGCTATGAATCTCCCAAAATCAAATCAAGGCCTGATGGCAAACTGTGCTCCAGTGCAGTTCCTGACTAATTAAGTGTATGAAATGACACACAGAGATTCCACCAGGCAGGACATTCAGACATAGATGAAGTCAAGAAGGGCTCATTTATACATTCAGGATGCCCCAAGTGCTGCAGTGATGTTACCATGGAATTCTTTCCTCACAAATGTTGCTTTCAGGCTCCTAAATCAGGAATTTCCCAGCAGATGCTTGAAGTCCTTGCTCCAGCCAGGCTAACAGGTGAGAGAGGCTGGTCAAAACTTTCACATTCAAAAACTTTCACACAAAATTTGGTTTGCAGCCATGCTCTGCAGCTCTGGGAGGTCCTGGAGCCTTCTGGAAGCTCCTCAGGGTGGGCTATCAAAGAGCTCATGGCATTTTGGCACAGCCACATCAGACAGAAAGGGATGAGGAAATGGCACAAGAGGCCACTCAGCCCCAGTGGCAGTGAGCTCCTCTAAAAAACTGAATAGATGTTCTGATAGAGTCAAAAAGGGCTATATCTTATTTCAGGCCTAGAAACAGAAAAGCTTTGGAAAGTCATTTTGCCCTAATTGTTTTGTTTTCCCTCTTCAGAAAAGTTTACACCCCACCACAGTTGTTAGCTTAAGAAAATTTTCTTCCAAAAATATCCAGTTGGAAAATCTCAAAAATAAAAGTCTTAGTGGCTAAACATGCAAATAGTGTGCAAATTTTACTGGGGAATACTCCCAGAAACTGAGGCCAACTGGCAAAGCAATTATACCAGTAAATTCTTGCTGCCTACAGATCATGCAAGGTGACAACTGAGATGGCCCCTGTGACATTTTTCCTCCAAAATTGTGCCTGGGAGTAACATGAAAGAGTGGCAGAGGCCAACAGTATGCTGGGAACTGGAACAGCTAAACTTTGTTTAATTTTAATTTAGTAACATTAATTTAGCTCAAATTATTTCACACCATGTGTGTGTTCTACATTTTAGAGACTTATTTTCCCTTTGGTAAATTTGGTGAAGTCTTAGATTGTGTTGCTGCAAATACTGAGGTCAGACTAGTTGGATAATAGAGTACAAGATACTATTTAAAACAGAATTAAGAACAAAGAAAATCTATTGTTATTTATCAAAACTCTATAACTCACTACAATAACTATTTAAAGCCTCCTGCAACCTGCAAGTAAAAATGCTTTTTTTTTAAGGCTCATTTTTAACTTAAATGTACTGCTTCAGGTTTGCTAAATAACAATTTTTACATTTACTTTGCCATAGTTTTTGATCCATAGTACAAAGCATACAAAAATACTACAGACAGAAAAGCTGAAGTGTCAAATTTGATGCCCCAATTCACTCTGTGACTTGAGGTTTTGCACAGAAAACAGACGACCTGACCTCAGCCTCTGTCTAACCTGCATGTGCTTAATTCCTGAGCAAATGAACCTAATTCAGCACATCCTGTCTCTCCCTCATGGTGCTTTCTGTGTTCCTTGTCCTACTTCTGGATCTCAGGAGTGCAGCTGTCTGTCATGGCTTGGTGCCACAGTGGGCACCAAGCATGTGAAAACCAAAAGGACATAAGAAAAGCTTTTAGCAGAGTACTTTTTTTTTCCTTGGTTTGGTTGAGGGTTTTTTGTTTGTTTTTATCTGTTTTTTGTTTGTTTTTTCTTTTTTTTTTTTTTTAAGAAAGGATAAATATAAAAGAAGTTTTAGGTTTTTAAAGCACAATGTCTGACTGCTGCTACTTAAGATGAAGGTTAATGCATTCACATTCTTTTCTTCCCTCCTTTCCCAATAAGTAAATTCCCCCACATATTATACAGAGATCCTGACAAAAACTGAAAGCTACTTAATATATCACCAAATTCATGAGATGCAAATAGACTCAACAAACAATAAACAACAGCCCATGACTTGGAGCCTGAATATCCCATGGTGCAGAGTGCTCTTAATTCCCTCTGCTGCCATTGCCTCTTGTGAGGAATACTGCCAGAGAAGATGATCAATCATGGAATTAGAGAAAGTGCTAATTCCCTCTTTTCCAGCCTCTTGCAACTTTTTGTCTTCACACCTCCTTCCTGTTCTCTCTTAAAACTGGGTGTCTTTTCTCTCTCATGGATAAAGTCACCACTTCATTTCATTATCTCTAATTCCAGACATCCTGCGTTCCTACACTGAAAGTAATCGATGTAAACCATCAAAGGAAGAAAGGGTACTTAAAAATATGCACCACTACGAAGATGGATGACAGAGCAATGTAACTCAGCACCAGAACAATCTGAACTGGTAGGTTTGCCTAATTTAGAAGAAAAGCAAAGCCCTCACTTTCCCTCAAAATGCTGGTGTGCATCACATCCATGAGACGTGTACGGTACAGAACTTTTAACAGGAACTCATGCATTTCTTTAAGGGGGAACAATTTCATCAGCAGAGGGAATGGGACAAAGGAAGCCACGCTCAGAGGTGGGAAGACATTTGCAAAAGGTGAGGAAGGTGACTAACCTGACCAATGGGTTCTTTGGTCGGAGCCTTTCCTCTTCTGGCGGTGCTGGTGGCCAAGGTGGTGGTGGTTTCCATGACTGACGTGGACATCTCCGACTGCATGGCGGTGGCTGTGGACTCGGTTGTCATAGAGGAAGGCACTTCACCAACAAGTCTCACATTCCCTTCTATCATGATGTTGGCATCATTTTCTGCTGCCATATTCAGAACTTTCAAGCCATTGTAGTAAAGACCAGAGAGCTGGCCTTGGAAAGGGTGGCCGCGTTCCTTGCCTCCAATTTTTATGGTTGCTTGGCTATTGAAGATTGTGAGCTGACGCCCTGTGAAGATAATATTATATACATGCAAAAATGTTGACTGTGAACGCTGTACTCTACACGAGTGATAACAGATTGTCATGGGGTGAAAAATGAGAGCAATAAACTATAAGAAAAGGATTTGACTCATAATTCATTGCTTTTTAATGAGGTGTCCATGAAATGCATAAATTTTGAGAGCGTTTGCATTTTTCTTAATTTACGACGTTTTGAGATTTATATGTTTTTTTGCTAAAAGGCCAATCAAATATACTTGCAAATGTGTTTGGCACTACCAGATATACCCCTCTCCCTTTTACCTGAAAGCAGTGTTAACCTTTTGGTGTGTCTCAAGAATGCCAGGTTCTCTAATTCCTTAAAATAACTTTTTCTTCAAGTCTGCCAGCATTTAAAAGTTTGTTGTTTTTTTTTTTTTTCCACACATAGAGCCTATAGCTTTATGTACAAATGAGTTTATGTATGTATAGACATATACAAATATGTATATACACACAAAGTTTATATATATGCCATCAAGTCACTAGGTCAAGTGAGTTTTAAAGAATTTATGCAGTAATTTTTTGCAACTTTATCTAAGTGAATATTTACATTTTTAATTAAATATTTCATTTTTGTAGTTAAATGTTTTATTTCCCTTAAACATCACACTGAAAAGAAACACATGGTTTACACTAAGTATCTCAGAAGCAGATTCAGAAATAGATGTCTGATTGGCTTTCAGCAAGGCTATCAATTAAAATAAAAGATTTTAGATGTAAAAGCGGCTTCAGAAATGATACACATACCGATGGAGAAATCATGGCACATTTCCATTAAACAGAGAAATCCTCAGCAACAGTACCACTCTTAGTAAATAGAATAGTCACTTTAGTGACTATTTGGTTTCTGCTCACAAAAAGCATGCACACAACTTTAAGATCTGTTTTAATTAGTGTTTGTTCCAAAATCCCCTTAGAAGGTTGCAAACGTTAAAGGGACTTCATTTTGATTGGCAATTCATATTGCCCACTATTTAAGACACCTACAGTTTAAACAAATTTTTTTTTCAGGACCATAATGAAGATATCATAACTACAGATATTTTTAGTTAATAATTTAGATGCTGGAACATGTAATATAATCTATGAATGATTTATAATTTTTGGTTAATGTTTGCTATGAGTACCTTCATAGATTGAGTTAGTGGATTATATTTAACAGTCCCTTTAACCTTAAGTTAACAGGGTAAGATTATTAAACAGCTGGTACTTCTAGAAATGTATAGAAATTATTATACAAGGTATGCAAATATTACTCTATATTTTACTTTTTAAAATTTGTTTTAATTTAGTTTTACTGAAATTTATTTTTTATGTTTATTAGTGTTACAATGAAGCACTACTTGGTTATGTTCAAATTATTTTTTTATTTGAAGTTTTAATCAATGTTTTTTACCTTTGTCGAGTAGCCATTCATCAACTACTCGACCAAGTCGATATGGAATTCGCTGTCTAGCAATCGCCAGGCGCTCGTTATCATTGTTTCCTTTAAAGTTTAAAGAGACATTTCATTGGTTAAAATCTGTAAGGTCAAAGGTTAAAAGTTAATACTTAAAGCTTGAGCTATACAGTTGCCACATGATTTTTTGAAATTTGGAATTTTAAAAAGTGCTACCTAGAACATTTCATGGTTCAGACTTTTCATTCATTCATTTATTTTATTTTAGCAAACAAAATTATTCCTATGTTAATTGAAAATTAGAAATCTGCATTTGAGCTAGGTTATTAAACTTATGTTATAGACAGACCCAAAAAACAAATTTAAACATCATCGAATGGCTTTACAAAAAAATGATAGTTGACCTCAGGGTTTTGTCTTTTTTGATGTTTCTTATTAACTAGTTAAACATGTTCAGGTGAAACAGGTTTAAGTTTTCAAAAGACATCCAACCTCTCACTCCAGGTTAGTCATTTAAAGAAGAAGAACACAACTCTTAATCACCATCTAAGGCACACTTACTTCTTCTGTCTAATAATAGTCCTGCTGTAACTTATTCCTAAGCAGAAAAAATACAAATTTCTTCGCTTCATTTAAAAAAAATTCAGAGATTCAAATACATGGTACAGGACAGACCAGGGCATTCACAGTTTGTACATTTTCTTAAGACTCCTTGACAATGTCTTGAAGGAACACCAAGGCTTTGACAAAAGTGACTTGCTGAAAGGTAGCCTGGTTCTGAAACGTGCAAGTGCTTTAAAATTTAGCAAGAGGCCATCTGTGGTGGGGTTTCATAAGTTAAGAACTAACCAGAACCCAGCAATGCAAAGGACAAAGTTGTCATATTTGCCAACTGTATCTATTCTCAGTCAGCGCAGAGATCTCTGACTGCTTTAACTGAAACAGTGAGATAAAATAAGGCTGGCACAGTCAGAAAAATAGCAGATGAGGAATAATTCGCGAAACACTTTAAATACTTATTTGTATTTATAGTTTTTTGTGTTTGAGTGATATAGTTGTGATCCCTCAGAATACCACTTAGAAAGTTACTTAGGAGAATGGCAAACCTAAATATTTCCTTCAATGCGTAGGCTTTTGGAGGCAGCAGAGTTTTAGACCAACAAAATCTTTTTCTTTCATTCTATTGGTTCATATTAGTAAAGAATCTGAGAGATAAGAAGGGTAAGATTGGTAAAAAGCAGTTCATAAATCACGTCCAAATACAAAATCAATCTTACTGGCTGAAATGTGCATATTTTCTTGGACTTCAAAACTCACCAAACCAACTGAGAAACCAAGTCCTGTATCTGCAGTGGAAATGTAAGCACACACTGCAGTAAGCCCACATAGTGCTCAGAAAGATATGTTCTTGAGCTAGAAGGATCCTACTGCTAACTGTCAAACAGAAATATTACCCAAATTCAGGAGAGCAGTGTTCCAGTTTGTCACAAAATTACAAGCCATAACAGGCTCGCAGGGAAGAGTCAGTGCAATAGCCCCCAAGAATTGCAAATGAAACCATGGTGGTTTTATGCAGATATTTATTCTACAGTGCAGAGAACTGCTATTTTCCATGTTTCATGAATCCCTTACTTGGTTTAGCATGGACATCATTCACCATGCCAAAAGCTGACCTATTTGCTTTTGTGGAGATGGCCTTTTCCTGTTCCTTCCCCTTCCAATATCTAATCATAAAATGGTTGGCATCATTGTAAGGGATGTTTGAAGATCATCTCATCCCTCCCCTCTGCTATGAGTAAAGACACCTTTCACCAGGTCAGGTTGCTCAAAGCCCATTTCACCCGATCCTGAGCCCTTCCAATGATGAGGCATCCACAAATTCTTTAGCTAACCACAGGGGATGGTTCCACGATTTCTCTGAGTAAATATAGTATGTGAACAGCTAAGTGCATGTCATATTAAAAACTACATGGACACATATACATATATATAAAATATACACATTATGTTTTTATGTACATTTCTCTCTGTTCTCAGCTTTTATATGTATTTTCCATAAAACAGGACTGAAACTGAACATCAAACATTTTACAGAAACTTTCCCTTTTGTACTTCTCCAAGAAAGTGAAAATTTAGAATTAAACACATCACAACACAACCACTCTGATGATGTGAGAGTACAGAAAGTTTTAATTTTTTTTCTCCTGTTTTGATCTTTAAAATTGTTTCTCTTCATCCTGGCCTCCTTTTCTTACAGCAAACTTCCTGTGACTGAATGGAAATTTGAGAAGTACCAGAAAAAAAACTCAATAAAAATGTCATGTGACCAACACAAGAAAAAAAAAAAAAAAGAAAAAAAAGAAAAAAAAGAAAAGGAAAAGGAAAAAAAATGTATGGTCTTACATGTTTCTGTTCTGGATTTGTATCTTCCACCAAAATATGTGTGTATATATGTATACCTAAACCAGTGAGGTAACAATTTATATTTTCAGATAGTCAGTTAGTTTTAACACAGTTATTTTTTCAATAAGATATTTTGACAGTTTTTATTGGGGTTTTATCACTTGAGTCACTGAATAAGTGAGAGAACATCCTATTTCTAAATGGTTTCCCTAACTTACAGTTAATGAATCATGAGTTTTAGTTAGTGTTGCCTACACTTTTTTTTTTTTTTTTTTGCTTATCTATATTTTAAAAAAAATGGGGGAGTGGGTGAAACTCTTTTGTGTCATTTATAAGAAAGGCTAAGTTGTTCAGAAGAGGTCTGTGGGCATAAGGAATACATTAACATAATGGAAATAAGTCTCATGGATAGAGATCATCATTCACTCATCAGTTTCACACACAGTTACTCACTGGATGCCTTTCATGAACAAACTCTCTCTAGTTCCCAAAAGGAAATTATGGCTAAGTGTTCACAACTGCCTATAGTGGGGAGGCATTAAACTGTGTTGATTATTCACCCAGTGGGTGCAGATCAGGAACATGTGGTAAGAGAAGCCCCTGCAGCCCCCAGATGGGATCCTCAGTGCTACTGCAACTCTCTGTTGTAATTCCATGACTAACATGGGATTTATCCTAGGCAAGGTCCACTCTTACTACTCTGCAGCTGCTCCAGAACATCTCTATGGTGACCCTGGAAACTCCTCTGTGAACTAACAGCATAAATTTAATCTTGGCCAGCTTATACATTTCTTTGAATTATTTCATTAAAACATACAATATATATGGTTTCTGAGACTATTATAATGTGATTCTGTCAATAAATTATGTTTCATACTAGCTGCAGCAGTCCTGCACCACTGGGAGCAAAATTCAAATGAAAAGCAAGAAAATAACAATTTGATTTGTAAAGGTCACACAAAAAAATAATTGCTGATTACATTAGCCCATTCCTCATCAGAGGAAAAGTGCACTGTGAAATACATCTCAATTTGGCACTATTAGGTTAGCTTAAGTTCTTCTAGTATACAATATAAATGGAAAGGTTAGAGGGAAATGGTGTGGAACTTATCGGGATTTAGTTTCAAGGAGAACACATGGATTTAGTAATGACGAAACCAGTAGACACATAACAACGACATGAAAAAAAAATAAAGAACTGAAAATAACAGAAAATCCATTAGAAGCAACAAAAATCCTATTTACTGCATAACGAAAAACACACGTAGTTTTAATAACTGATTCTTCTCAAACATCTGGTTTGGGTCATACAGCAAATCTGGATAGACACAGTAAAACTGTATGCCTTTCCCTCATCTTATAATCTCATCCCCAGTAGAGAAACCATAAATACCACAGAGACTGTTTTCCTCAGGAGTATTCAGTTCACGTTTTTCTACCTTCCTTTATTTATGCTTGTTTTTACCAATATGGTGAACCAAAAGGAACTTCTTCAGTACAAACACTTCCAAGAAGGTTAATAAATTTTTTCATGCTCTAAATAAACCTGCAGCTTTGAGATTTTATTCTGTTACCCATCAGAAAGATTAAGTGCTCTGGCAGGGACCCTTTCAATCGTAATTCATAAAAAAAAAAAAAAAAATCCTGATGTGCCTAAACTCTAATTGTAGACAGCTATGTGACTATCCAGCATTACTCTTGCGGGCTCTATGGCCAAGATTTCTTTGATTAAAAAAGCTGGGTGGAAATGATTCACTCAGGATGTGCACCGTGACATTGTCTAACCTGATTGAATTCTAGATGGCTTCATTCTTCTGCCAAATACACAATATTTTGTCACAACAGAGTGTTAATTCCATACTGGCAGAAAGGCTTCAAGGGAATAACAATAATTCCAAAGAATCAAGGTAAGCAGAGAAGAGCAGCAAAGGTCAAATCTTTGAGTCAGAGTTAAATCTTGTGTCACAACTGAGAAGAAGCAGTCCAAAAAAAAACTTTAATCATACCTTTATATCTATAGGTCAGCTGGGACAAACCAACTATGTGAACTTCCCTAATATGTATTTTATCCATCCTGATTTATTATATTGTCAGGGCTGGAGTGTAATTCTATTTTGTGCTCTGAAATAAAGGTGTCAGTTATTGATGTGAAATAGCAGCATCCTTGAAAGGGAATAAGTAAGAAGGTTGAAAAGCGTGAGTCTGTGAAGAGCAAGCTAGACTAGAGAGCATTTTCTTTGAAACAAACCCTTTAACAGAATACAAATTCACATTGTTAGTCCCAGTGATCTGTTAGGGAAATAAATAACAAAGTGATGAAAGCAAGGTCTCTCTCCATTTATAAACAACTCTCTCTCCCTGGTTTTGCTCATCATGATCTTGACACTGCTCTTTCTGAATCATGACTCCCCTGGCATCTTCAAGAGGAAGGCAGAGACCACATCACTCCTCCAGATGCAGTTAGGGATGAAATCTCACTGAAATTTCTGTTTCATGGCATGAGAGGAAGCCACAGCAGCTCAGGGTGGGATATGGGGGGCAAACAGTCCACAAACAGTTTCACACAGCCAGGAAATTAAATCCCAATCTCAGTAATGTCCTATACTAAAGTTCTTTCATTGTGACGGTGGTCACAGGGGTCTTATGTTGAAGGAAGAGACAAGAATTTTGGCTCTATGTTCAGAAGGCTTGATTTATTATTTTATCATATATATTACATTAAAACTATACTAAAAGAATAGAAGAAAAGGCTTCATCTCAGAAGGCTAGCTAAGAATAGAATAGAAAGGAAAGAATGATAACAAAGGTTTGTGGTTCGGACAGAGTGTCTGAGCCAGGTGTGCTGTTATTGGCCATTAATTGCAAACATCCAAGATGGGCCAATCACAGATCCACCTGTTGCATTGCACAGCAGCAGATAATCAATGTTTACATTTTGTTCTTGAGACCTCTCAGCTTCTCAGGAGGAAAAATCCTAAGGAAAGGATTTTTCATAAAAAGATGTCTGCGACACTTTCATACCATCCATTTCCATTATTGTGCACACATTGCACAGCATGAGTTGCATGGGGTAGGCAACAGGTGTAACTTCAGCTCAGGAAGTCACTGTGTTAGTTGGGGACACTGCTCTGACCTCTGCTTTTGCTGACAGAATTGTCTAGCCAGTGCTGGATCCAGGAATGAGCTCTGGATGGATCAGATGAAGGTGTATGTCCTTTCCTGCTGCTGAAAGATGTCAGGTCTCTTTGTAGCAGTCGAGGATGCAGTGGTCAGTCTTGAAGGTGTTGTATGAGGAATTTCATACCCAAAAGGTTGATTTGGGCTTCCTCCAATGCTTGGAGGGAAGGTAGACACAGAGTTGCGGAATGTGACTATTTTGTACAAACCTTACCATCAGCTCAGTGAGAGGGTAAAAGTGAAAAGAAGCTCTTAAGTTAGAGAAAGAACCTGTACAAATAAGTAAGAGCGCAGCTCTTCAATGTCTTACCTTCTCAAGAATATTTAACCTAGAAAGAGAGAAACCACCATGAAGTACCACTTTAAATTTTGAAGTGCCAAACCTGGCAAGTTCATACTAAATGACCATAATATAATATTACCCTTTACACCCTACAGGAACTCCCACATTCCTTATAATGACTATTAATCATCCAAAGAGACTGTTTGCCCACAGAATGACTGATAGCAGTCTTCATAGAAGAGTGAAATCTCTCACTAGGGGCTTATAGCACTGCTAAAAACAAAGTAAAACTCAGATTTGCCTTTAAGATTACAATTACCACTTCTATTGAAAGATATCCATTTGTCTTACAGACTGTACCAAAACATCTTATTCACCTGTAAGCTCCTTATTTCATGCTTGAGTATTAAACAAAGCAAATAATATTTTTACAACTTTCTACAGGATTAAACTGTGAACTCTCATTAACCTCTCAGGGGGAGAAGTTGATTTCACTTCAAATCAACTACCTTCTGCCCTGTTTTTGTTTTTGATTATTTTTCACTGGATTAATTACTAATTAAATGAAGAGTGTGCTCTTCCTGACTCTCACTTCCTCACTATAATGCAGTGTCTCAGTTTGTGCAGTGTTGGAAGGCTTATTTTGAGAGATTGATGTATTATATCAAAAACAAGCAAGAGAAGATGAAAAGCAACAAGAAGCAGATAAGAAAACATAAGACTTGTTTGATAAATTAAAGGTCATATTTTGTTATCTGGAGTTTTACAAAGATCCTTTGTACTGCCTGTGTAGTATTAAAGGAGCTAATATTATAGGGCTGCTGCTAAAACAGGCAGGACAATTGATAGAAATCATTGAAGAGGAATGAATTGTTGTAAGTATGGTACCATATCCCACCTTACCCCAAGAGTGACATTTTGCAGATCTCCAAGGTAAAAGGACTCTGAACTGTTTCTAAATCATAATGTCAGAGCATTTAAGGTTACTTTTTCTGTAAGAATTTAACCAAAAGTTGACTGTAAGCAGTTTCTTATTCCATAGATTTTCAACAACTAAAAAATGGAGAATGTTTCAAGCCTATTGCATTGAAAATTAGCTAGATCTGAGATAGCAGCAACTGAGGGTGCTCTACTGACTTTTTTCCAAGCAGCAATCTAGATGATCTCAATTTCATGCTAGAAAAGTGGTGCTTATAGAAGGTCTCTTGACAGAAACAATATATTACATAAATGAACAATGGCAAATGGGAAACACTGTGCTCAGCTCTCATTTTAAATTCCCACTGGGCTGTAACTCCATGAATATCCAGTATTCAGGTAGAAGACATCAATAAGAAAGGACTTATTAGCTGTGTGGTAAGTCTCCTAATTAAGTTTAATCACCACATAAATTCTGAGATCAGAATAAGGACAAACTGCCAAAGGTCATTGCTCATATCCTTGCATTTTATTGTAGTCAGTGAAAGGTTTTGGAAAAATCTATTTTTCTCATAAGTTATTTGTGGACAATTTGCCACATGAAAAGTTATCTGAAACAATTGGAAAAATCTTCTGGAGTTAAATCCTGCTCTTGGTTATGTGGTTGATAAGAGAAAATGGAGTATTGGGCTTCAGTTTGATCTCCAAATCTGCTGAAGTAGGACTGCTTTAGCAGACTGTTCAGGGGCAGTGCAGGGCACAGATAAATTCATGCTCATTACATGCCCAGATCCATAAACACTGTATGAAATCCAAAGCACTCAGCATCAACCTTCATCAACAGCACACAAACTAACTTCACTGCAGCATAAATTTTAAAGATGTTGATTTCATGTTCTTTGACAAAACATGAAGATGCTGGAGTTAACACCTATGTCCCAAAGTCCTGGGACATGCAGGTGCTTTGTCACACTTGCTGCACCTGCCCAGGCTGTCTCAGCTTGTTCTCCTAGGGACAAGCATAATTACACACAAGCCAACAGGAAGAAAACAGATGTCATTGTTTGGACCAGATTTTGCCAAGCAGAAAAAACCAAATGTGCCCATATAGATGGAAAATAGCATTGAAGAGATAAAAATCTGTTCTGTGTCAGCAGTGAGGGCAAAAAGAAAAAAAAAGAAAAAAACCTAGCCCGTGGCCAAAGCAAGCTTGAGACTTTCAGTTCTGTCCAAAAGTGGCATTTCAATTTGTGTATTTAGACCTTGCAGACATTTTACTATAAAAGAATAATCTATTTCAAATGGAAAAGTTTAAACTTGCACATATAATGCTTTTGGCAAGACACAGAAACAGAAACTGTAAATAATAGAAACAGATGCTCACTGAGATAAAAGCAAAGGAGTGCTTTAGGACTGCAGAACTACAAGAAGACCACCACCATGGAAAAGCATAATGGCTGTGAGTAGACTCCCTGAAGAGGTTTAATCTTATCTGTTAAAAATTGAAATTATCTGATTTCCTACTTATAATATGTTTTTTAAAAAATCACTAATAATTCCCCTGTAAACTAAGATGTGTTGCATATCATTTTAACTTTTTACAAAACGGAGCTCATTTTCTAATAATCTGCACCATATTTCCAGTTAGCTAAGGTTTTTCTCCTTGTGATTATGTTGTATAAATATATATATATGTTTGGTTTGGTTTTTTTTTTTTTTTTGATGTAGTACAGCCTAGAAAACCAAGAACTACTGCAAAGCATTTGATTTTGTTTTGAGATGGAAATTTTGAAGAACATTTCACGGCTCAGATACTCTGAATTTCCCTATTCAAAACTCTTCTATATTTCCCTTCTTGTATGGTTTAGGAGGCTCTCAAGGAAAGGGAAGCCTGGTTACCATAACACATTTATCACTCTCCTGATAGCTCTGCTTCCTGACTTCTCACACTATTTGTTTAAAAATGGGACAAAGACCCACTGCTGGGTAAAGACCTGTGTGGGGAATGGGCAGGAGAAGGGCTGCCAATGTTGGCACAAACCACATTCATGGAAAGTCCATTTGAGTGCACCCTATTCTTTCAAAAGTCCATGAAGACACACTGAGCATTGAGCACAGAAGCAATTCTCTGGTGCCTTCCTAAATCACGGCCTGAAACCATCTTTGAGCAGATCTCTGCTGGCACGTTTCCAGGTGACAGATGGTGTCAAGGAAGCCCTGGGCCTCCAGAAAGGAAAGCCAGTGACTCCAAAGCCAGTCCTAACACGTGTGGATCCTGCACCAGCTAAAGCAAGATATCCCTGTGCTTTAGGCTCTTGCCCAGGACACACTTTGATACGAGGAGCTGCTCTGTTTTCAAACCTAACTAGGCCACATCTTGGATGGGCAGTGCAAAACCAGCAGCTAACTTTTATGCAGATCTAAATTTATTGGCTTGATTTTCAGAGCAAATCTGAACTGAAACATCAGAACGCAGAAACAATCAGTATTGAATTATTTAAGCATATATGAATTTGCAAGGAAATAGATTATCAGTATTCAGCTGTCAATATGTTTAATTTTTCATTTTGTTTTACAAAAATCCATTTGGTGATGCAATATCCACAGTGTAGACCTGACTTCTGTTTTGAAACACTTATGAAATGTTAAATGGGAAAAAGATCAACTTTAGAAGGAAAATAGCTCTTTTAGCACGATTTACACATCTACTTTTTCTCAGGGAACCACTTGACCTTTTAAAAACATACTGAAACCCACCATATTGAAATTAAATAAGGCTATTATCATCTTTCCAGCTTTATGAACTCTTGTAGCTTCTCTAACATGAAGCACTAATGCATTATTAAATATAATGTATTATGCTATTTAAATTATTTTTATTTCTAAACGATGGTACTGAGCAAAGTGAAGTATTAAATAAGCATCTAATTCAAAGCAGATAATACACTAACAGCTAAAATGGGCAGATGACTTACTAATAAAATATTAATTCATTCCAGCTTAATAAGCATATTTCAAGACAAAATTCAGGCCTCTGAGCAGGAAGGACTACATCAGTCCATCAATCTACTGTTCATCATCAGCCATGAAATTACTGGCATGGGCTCAGTGGATTCCATGGGAAAAGGAAGCTGCCTCCTGTCCTTGCTTTTATTTCTGTGTTCACAGATTTGCCACTGCTTCTAAAGCAGAACACTGAAACTTAGAAAGTATGAGGCTGAAGTATATTCAATTAACACTGAAATATGTCTAACTGCCAGGGTGGGTTGTTACCACCAATAAAGCACAAGGCTAAAATGGGATTCTGACAAGGACTGGAGTAACATCCCATTTTGTTTTCTGCACAGAACACCCATGGTGCTTGCATCCACAGAGCTATGACAGATAAGGGAAGAGCAGAGGCAGCAGATTATTTTTGACACACTCCTGCAGCATGGCTCATCTCTCCAGCTCAGCTGGAAGGGCTGCATGCAGGCTAACTCCATGGAATGCTCTTTAACTAAAGTCAGCTACTGCAAAAATTACATGCAACAAACTGTGAGCTATCAGATGGAATGGATAAGCCAGCAGTTAACTAAAAATCATTCCTTACAGGAATTTATCAGGGTTTATGGATATATAAATATACCAAGCTGAAAAAGAGAAAGATAAGTGTTTTATTAGGGTTTAAGTAATATTTCCAGTATTCTCTTTCTGCTCTTTTGCAAGTACATTCTCAGTTTGATGCAATAGGACTGACATATTTAAGGTATCACATAGCTTTTGATTAGCACAGTAATGTTTCTGGGTATAGAAATGATGCCTGGAAACTTTTAGTTTTTTCCTACTCTGACTTTAATTCCTGGAAAGTTACTGCTATATCAGCATTATGAACACAGTGGTGCCATAGCAATATTCTTAGAAGTGTATTGATAGTACACTCCTAAGACAGAGCACTAATGTCAACTGCACATCAAAGGATATGACTAAAGCAGGTATTCAGCCATGAAACTATTCTTTGGTTAATTTATAACCAGCTCAATCAGGATTTCCAGGGAACCACCTTCTCCTGATGTGATGACACACATGAGGTAAATCTCTCAGAAGTGAGCACCAAGGCTCACTGTTGAAATTCTGTGCTCATTTCTTCCATGAATTTCTTAGCTCTGGTTACAGCTTTCTAGGAACGGCTAAAGAGCACTGTAAGCATCTACTGGTTTTTTCCTCCTGAAAGCACTCAGGCTGTAATCAAGTCACTGCACAGTTTTCTTTTTGACAGTATAAATCACTTAAGATTGTGCCTCTCTGGGGTTCTCATTACACACACACACCAATTTGTTTTCTTCCATAGAACCACAAACCCCAGGTACAGACTTTGATACTTGTTCCAGAGCTTGTTTCAAAGTGCTGCAAAAGGTGCTAAAATCCTCCCCAGTTCTTAATGCTTTAGCCTTTTGTGCCCACAAAGCCATTTCCATGAACTCCTTTTTCACAGCCTAGTGTGGTGTTTCATGTGGAGAAACCTGGAAGATGAGACCCCCACAAGAGTCTTCTTGGAATTCTATTTCTCCAGGATGCTGTTTGCATTGCCATAAGCTTTTCAGAGCCAGTAGAGAACCCCAGTGGTTGAGGAAGTTCCAGTCAGTGAGTGCCCCTCCCTGAGAACCATCAGTTTTATGCAATGCTGAGTTTATTACCTCAGGCTGACTAATGAAAAATTAACTACGCTCACTGCTCACCACTTGGATGAGGAATATCCACTAACTTTGGGACTGAAAATGAGATGTGTGGCTGTGATTTGCAGGGTCCCCAAAGTCACTGCCACACTGCCCTCTGCAGTGCTGCTCCTCTCTGATTCTAATTTGGCTCTTGGAGGATGATTTTACACAAAGGATACCAATGAGCCCCAGAGAACTTAATAAAAGGGGAGGAGGAATGCTGAAACTGAGTCTGAAACCTCTCTGCCCAAATCCTTCATATGTAACATATCCTATCCCAGCTTTCTGGAACTGATAGTGCAGCCATAACTGAGTTTGCAGAAACTCACTTGAATTTACACGAGAGAAGCTCCAGGACTGGGGCCTAAAGTGAGATGCTGAAGAATCCTTTGGTTAAAAATTGCTATGAGGCAATTACCAAGCTCCGAAAATGAGAGTGTGCTTTCAAGATTGAGCCCTGTACCCAGCTACAGTTATATTTTTAGCACCATTTTTTTCTTTTGCAAAGGACATATTTACTATTCTCTCCCTCCTGTATAAACTGCAATTTAAAAAATTTAAACCTCTCCTCTATTAATGCCCATCAGATCTGTAAAACAGGAAAATCAAAATTGTCTTTATATATGCTTAACCTTGATGCTAGTGTTTCATTCATTTTTTAATGTCCACTATACCCGATGCTGCACCAGAAAAGCCATTTAATGCCTTAGAAATAGTTCACTGAGGAAAATAAACCATTCACATCTCAATTAAACCAATTTCTAAGAGCATAATTTCACTGCCTTTAATTCAGTTAACTTCTGCATGAAAGGGGCTGAAATTAGGATGCCCTTTACAACGTTTCATGCTTCTGATGCACTGAGGGATATTCAATTTCTGCTTCAAATTTATTTGAAAAGCTGTATACTACACAATCTGCCCCTTGTGAAGCGCATGAAAGTTCTAGGTTATATAAATCATACAAGGTTTTCTTTTTTGACAGGTAGGATAGACTAAGAAAAAGAAAACAACAAAAAACATAACTATACTTTGGCTTAGCTATACACTGCTAGGGTCAAGGTAGCTCTTTGAAACTCCTGAAACACACTGAGCTTAATTGTATATGCATGCTATAATACAATAGAAATTGTATTGTTGCAACTAAGGTGCAACATTAACAACAACATTAAGGTGCAACATTAATCTCAAATCCAAAGTAATAAATAAAAGAAATGTTTTGACAGTGTAGACGCTGCAGTTGGAAGATGTTTTTTGTTTGTTTTGGTTTTTTTGAATAGCAGGGCTTAAGACTGAAGAAATCTAATGACACCACAAGGTGAAGAGATGGGTGTGCAGCTTCTCTCCCATGTTCACAGGGCACAAAGGGGAGAAAGAGTCTAAAGAATGTGCATGCTCATGTGTTCCAGACAGCAATGATTTGCATCCTTCTGGATACCTGCTTAATGCAGTTCTCTCTCAGGAAAATATATCCAGGACAGAGCAAGTTGTTGTTTTCCCTGCTGCAGTATGAATTATAGTGACTATTCCTGAATTAGTTAGTTTAATGGAAGTTCTTATCCTGCAGACATAAAGCACCATACTGCTGTCACACCTCATGCCACCAGTAAAATATATTGGGGACACATGCACGAATGTGCCCCAAATAAAAATATACCTCATCTTCCGAGAGCACCTAAAACACAATAGCACTGCAGAGAAATTAATTTTGTTCTCCATATGATAGATTGTCTGGTTGGAAGGCTCAACACCACATTGATTTTCTCTGTCCTGAGAAAGGCTCCCACTGCAGACTGACTCCAGGCTTGCCCCAGAGGATAATGGAAATAGAGAGCACTGCAGGAGAGGCACACAGCGTTGTACTCTGCTCCTGCATGCTCAACCAGCCCCTGGAGCTTCAGTGGGAGCTCAGAGTTGGCACATGAGTGTGCTCATCCAGGGAGGCATCTCAGGACAGGGGCACTGTCACAAACACACCAACTGCAGTGCTACACAGAAATCATTCCAGTGGGGTGAGGGAATCATTGGTTTGGCCCAGAGAGTGACACGTTATATAAAGGTCTGTGTAATGAGATGGTTACAAACCCACTGGGGGCTGGAAGGGGAGAAAAACAAAGGAATCTGTTCAAATCTCTGCACTGACAACACAGTCCTGCCCCTGGGAAAGAAAAAGAAGAACGACGAATTTCTTTTAAATCACTGATGCCATCAGAGATACCAGCATTATATTGTTAAGGAAACTATGCAGCTAAAATTCCTTGGGGAAGGGCTTGAGTAAATTGTTCTCTTGACTGACAAGATGCTAATCCTCCATTTCTAGCTTACCCTACTGGATTGGGCAAGTATGATGCTGCATACACAGAAAACCTATGTCAAGACAAACACAAGTTTGTAAAAGAACCTCTAGATACTGGCAATATTTCATCTTTTGTGACCTGACTTTTGGGAACTGTTAAATAGATAAGGGTTTCCTGACAGGGTGAAAGGGACCAGCTGAGACAGATTTGCAATGTCTCATTCTTAGATCTGGTTTCATTCCCATTTTATTCCTCTAGCTTGAATCCCTGGAGCTTGTTATCTTCAGAAATTCCATTTCCATATCACCCTGTGCCTAATTATGGAAAGCAGGCATTGGCCCATCCTCTGCCAAAAGACACAAAAAGAGCACATTTCTGTTTCTTTCAGTATTTGAAAAACGCTTTTCTGAATCACTGCTCATTTGACATTTTCTTTCTCCTTCCATTGTGCCACCTTGCTGTATCTAACTGAAAGGTGTTATACCTTCTGTGATCAAGTAATGACAACTGTGCCACACATTTTATCAAGATCTGAATTTAATTACAGGATCTAACAAGCCTAAGAAGGGATGAGCCTTTGTATTTCACCAGGATATCCAAGACGAAAAATAAAGGGGGGGGGGGGGGGAATCTGTCTGCAGAGTCAGAGAAGCATTATTATATTGCATTATCTGACAGAAAGACCTGATAAGCTGTCAAATTAAAAAGCTGATTTGGGAAATTTTACTGAAACCACTTTTTGAAAAGAGACTTACTGTAGTGCTTTGTTTGGGTATCACCTAGGTTCTTTATTTAAAGACAGCAGCAGGATAGAACAATTTCATAATCTCTCAAAGGGCAGAAGAGCTTTTTTTAAAGCAAAAAAAAAAAATCCTTGACTTTGACTATGCAGCAGAGGCTCACCCAAAGAGAATGGGAAAATAAATTTCCATTTTTTTTTTAACATCAATCTTTCACATCGACAATAAAATGATACAGAATGTGAGACCTGTGTGCGTGCTGACAAATACATTTAATCATAACCAAAGAGCAGCCAGAGCTGTATGAAATGAGAAAAACATGCAAGAAATCAGTTGTGCAATTACAAAGGAAAGGTAGCACACTGGCCTAGTTACATCCATCACTTGACTGCTGGTTTGTGTCTCAGTAACTTAGATGAATTTTTCATGTATTTTGATTCCTGCTTCCAGAATAGTTTCTTCCGTCTTTATTCTGGAGAACTTAGTGAATTGAGTTTTAAATAACTCCTTGGCTTATTTTTAGTTCCCCGTACCATTATTTTACACTCTGGTATAATGCCTCATTGTATTAATATTATAACTGGACATCATAATATGAATATAGGTAGATTTCAGCTTCCTATAATAGTAAATTGTCATTGAGGATTTTGTCCAGACAAAATCAACAAAAAATAACACAATTTTATCTTTGCTTTGGCTGAGTATTGGAGACATCATAAAAAAGTTAATTGTAGGAAACATTTTTTGATTGAGTGATGAGGAGTTGACTTAAATTAATATGAGGACAACTAAAAATAAGTCTGTAAATCAGATTCTTGATTTAAAAAGAACAAAATTTGATAACATGAAGGAAGTCAGATTATGCAATCAGTGTAAGGGGCTGGATTCAGCCAGGAATGACACTTGGAAATTCTATAAATTATTTAAATGATTATATATTTTTTTTGTTTGTTTTTAGTTTGCACCTGCAAGGTTAAAATATACCAGGTGAGATCATCTAGACAGAACAACTGCACCATCCCAGGCCATGTTACAGGAAGCTAAAACCCCAGACTTGGGGTAAAGAAAGCAGTGCCTTTCAGAATTAGAAAAATAAATAAATACTCAAAAAATGTTGCCAGAATTTACCCAAAGAACCTCCCAAAGACAGTAAACTAAATTCAAAAGCCAGAGATTCCAGAGTGCTATAAACAAAAAGAGATCATAGAGTCAAGGAGAATTACTTTATAGGAAGGTTGATGGTGATCCAAGGGAGTAGATTGAATTGACTAATAGGAATGTGTTTAATATAGATCTCCATAGCTCTGAAAATAGCAATGTACATATTCTGACTGAACTTGTGTGGCCAGAAAGTGAGAAAGATTATCTCTATCCCAGAACTTAAAAAGAAGCAGCCAGGAGTTTTTAAATCCAGGTATCCAATGAGAGGTGTTATTTCTTGTAGCAGGGAGCAGACAATGTAATAGCTCTACATAAATAGAATTTAAAAACTACCCAGTTGAAGTATTTAGTCTGACCTTAGCCATGCATGCTGCTTTAGAACAAATTTTAAAAGAAATAATTAAAGACATGAAAGCAATTGGAAAATAGGATAAAACGCAAAACTTTACCAAATCATGTTAGGCTAGTTTAACAGCTGTATTGGACAAGCTAATTCATTTTCTAGATGAAGGAAATGAAGTACATCTAATTTTCTGGATTTCAGCAAAGCATTTGATATGATGTCATGTAGCAAATCATGTATTAACTCTGGAAAAAAATACAGGAGTGTGAAAAGTGTATGGTAAAAAGCTGAATAAAAAATACCCAAAACCACGAAGAATAGCATCGAACAAGGGTTTGTTCTCGCCTCCTTCCTCTGTCTCATGTAGAGACTGATATTGTGCTGCTGTAGCTATTGACAGGTTCTGCATTCAAGGGCTTCTTGCCTTGCATCACACTTGATGCACACCCATCTTCCCAGGATGCTTCTCCTTCCAGGAACCAGCCCTGGAGCTGTCTCCTCCCTGAAACCCCCCCTTCATTCAGCATCCTCTTTAGCTTCTCAGTGAATCACTCACACAGATGATAAGCAGCCCTTGTTGTCACATTCAGACCTGCCAATGTGTCAACTGCACCATATTCTGGCCCTTATGTTCCCCACTAAATTAACTGTATTTGAAAAATAAAAGGCTTCAAGACATAGTAGGTGGGTCAGATGCACCAAATCTCTCCACATATTTTGGGGAACTGATGCCATCTAGTTGAATGAGTGGAAGGCCTGTGTGTGTTTTAGTCACAGAAATGTGATAAACTCAATGCTGAGTTCCACATGGAGCTAACAAGAGGAATATCACAGTGAAATCCCAAATTGCATTAGACTGTGTCATAGGAGATACCACAGAAGCCACTGCAGATACAAATGCAAGGAAAAACAATGGTTTTCCCACGAAAAACGATCTTGGTGGAGCTTCTAAGGAAGTACCCAAGCTGAGTTTGGCAATAAATCATCTTTTGTATTTTCTTCACTGATCTCAGAATAAAGAGCCATCCACACAATGAAATCTGTAGATGATGTGAAAGCAGACACGGGGGTAATGCTGAAGAGGCCACAGATATCAGTCAAGAGGAACAGAGCCCTTCAGAATTACCAGAGTGATACCAAAGCTTACACTACAAAGTGCAGGTCACACACATAAGATACAGCACCAATCACACAATTTCTTGCCTTAAACTGGGATACTCTGATAGAGAATTTGTGAGGAAAGACATTCAGCAGGTAGTCAGCTACACAATAACATTGGGCTTCCCAGTTCTGGGGTATGAAAAAGAAAATTTGACATTAAAATGCCAAACTAATATCTGCATTAGTGTCTTCATATATCCTTGAGGTCCTAGTGTTCTCATACAGTCTATTTTCAAACACATGCGCAGTTGAAAACCAAATTCAAAACAAAGCATCGAAGAAAGGTTATTATGATGAGTAGAGAAATGAGAAAACTATTCTGAAAAAGACATGTAAGAAAAAAGTGGGATGAACTGGAAAGTGCTTGGAATGAAAGCAAAAGGATTTAAGAGTAGGACGTTTCTTCTAAGCTACTCTCTAAGAGAAGCAATTTATGCAAAGAAGCAGACTTGACCCAGTACATTTTAATTTCTAATTTCTTAAGGTCTTCTACCACTAACCTTACTTTTAAATACAAATGCAGGAAAGAAAAGGAAATTGGAATGGGAAAAAAGCCATCCAAGCCACTAATCCTTTACAGGGAAAGTGGCCCATTGATTTAAATACAGTTCCATTAATATTTCCTTTAGCATTCTAAACATTCTCAGAACTTGTTTTTTGACTGGTAATGAAATAATCCATGAGCTGTGCACAGCATTAAAACTTTATCTTGAGCCAGTGCAACCAATTAAAAATATTTTCTATGAAAATTCAGATTATCTCACCCATGTGCATTATCTTTCATAGACCAACTTTACTTTTACTGCTAAGATGCATATTCAACAGTGTCAGTTGTTGTTATAACTCTGAGATAAGGATAGAAAATGCTTTGTTTGATTGAAATGTTTAAGCCGATGAAGATTTTGCAAAAGCTCTAATTCTAGAAAAAATGCAAATAAATTGCACAAAAACAATAATTTCTGAATTTCAAAAATGTAAAAATTTGGGATTATTAAATGCTTTTATTTCAAAATACCTTTTTAGATTTTTCTGCCTTTCATTTTTCCATTTTGTTTTTTCATTGCTTGTTAAAGGAAGCACAATTTTTTTAATTCTTCATTCACTAATTTTTTTTTCTGTAATTATTGTGAATTTGTCTCACAGCCTGCATGGTTTCTAACTGTTATATTAAAAAAAAATCAATGTTATTCAATATATAGCAATGTTTAAATGATCATACTCCCATTGAAAATCAATTTATTTACTCCTTTGATTTTCATTAGATGGGAATCTGTGACCCTGTTCTCCCTAAGATAGAGTCTGATCCATCAAAGAACTCGACCTTTACCACCAGGGCTGGGTAAATTCTTCCTGAATATTTTCACATGGAACTTCATCAAAGACTTGTTGCAAATCAAAAACCCCAAGTATGTTAACTCATTCGTATTTATACCCCATTATCGCCTACGAAACCAGAGGAGGTTTAACTATAACAGGTACCAGCAGACCTTCCCAGGTGGAGACCTCAGCACAGACAGAACCCCAGAGAGATGTGACTCCACAGACACATGAAAGACCATAATTAATGCTGATGAGTTTTGGTGAACTCGTGGACGGTGAGAATTTACTTGGTCACAAAACAACTACTGACTTAGCTGGTATTTTCCCCATTCTCTTCTTACTAATTCCATAAAATAAATGTTTTAGACCCATATCTTCCACTTCTATAGCCTGATTTTATACATATGGCATAAATTTATACATAAAATGTTTACTTGCACATTCATCTTCTACATATTCCCATCCTCACAATTGTTCCAAACACTGTTATCTCCAAGGGAAGGAAAGTCTTGTGATGTGTCCTTATTTCAGTGGCACCACAGCATGAAAATGACATCCAAACCAGGAGACATGGGGCAGTTTGTGTGTCACAGAAGCTAAATTGCTAACTCTTCTTAATTGCTCAAGTCTTTTCCACTGGACTTCCCTCCTGGGCACAAATTTTGTCTTTGGGAACAAGCAATGGGAGATTCCTCCAGGTTTGTATGCTTTGCTGCTTATCAGGTGATGGTGTTTCCTCATATCCTCTATGTCTTACCGTCAGGATTGAGGGATGACAGATCTGACTGTAGGAGTCAAAACTCTGGCCATAGCAAAGGAACACACATAGAGAGAATCAAGATGGATTCTTTTATGCAAAAGAGGAACCCAGTGAGAAAAAAGGTGCAGAATATGTGTTGCTGGACAAAGAAATAGCAATCAGAAGCTTCTGTTATTTTCCTGTGAAACACCCTGAAAGTCCTGTGTCGAAACAGCAGTGGCCAGAGAGGTTTGAAAATTTGCTCTATGGCACAAAGCAAGGCAGACACTGAATGATCATTTACTTGTTAGATTCCTACATCACCTTGACCATTATGGATGTGGTGATAACAGGCTGACTGTCCCTTTCAGTAAAATATTCAAAGACACATTTGTGAAAGTGCTTGAGAGCCTCCCTACACCGCACTTACACCTGAAAAACATCTTTGGTCCTGAAAAACATCTTTGGTCCTCTTCAGAAGAGGTTGTAGGGCCTTGAATTTGGAAGCTATTTCCAAGTCAATAGTAAGCAAGTTAGGCAAAGACATGGATTGCCTGGGAAATGCTAATCCATTCCTGAAGAAACAAATGTACTGACACAAACGTCTCCTGTTAATTTCATAGTCAGTCTGAACACAGAAAAACCAAGACAAATGGATGCTATTTACCCTAAATAGGATACATGGTAATAGCTGACTCCCAGCATTTATCTTAAAGTCACATGTTCCCCATGAAAAGATGACAGACACTTTTTCTATTTTCTAGAATACAGGGACCAAGAGAAGCATTTAAATGACATGTCCCTTTCCCCTAGCCCTTAGATGTTCTGCAGGAACAACCTTGATCCCACAGATCCAGAGACAGTACCTAAAGACAGCACGTGTGATCTCAGCTCTTTAATTAAACCAAACGACCAAACAAAAAAACCCTATTCAACTGAACAAAAAAAAAAAAAAAAAAAAACCCACAAAAAAACTCAATCAAAACTCAGTACAGAATTATTCTATATTATATCAAAGCCCTTCAAGCTGGTGTTATTCTATATTATATCAAAGCCCTTCAAGCTGGTGATTGCCATATTGCAGAGGCACTGGCATAATGTCAGTTTGTTCTTCTGCCAGAGTCCATGGTCTCACACACAGGTTCTTTAGTGTCTGTGCTCTATCATGATTTACACCTCCTAATCACAGAGATGCATCTGTTCCAGCAGTCTGGCAATGCTTTGGACAAGCTCTTTTCTGCAAGCAGTGTGAGTGACATGCCCATGCTGTCAGATCTTGGTCTGTCAGACACATCCCTGGCACGTCCTGACCCATGGGGTACGTGAGGACAGCTGCAACAAAGTTCTGCTTTTCTAAGGCTAAGCAGAGATCCAGGATGACTGGGAGGACATCGTTTTAGATATTTGCCTACATCAGACAGTATCTTCCAAACTGCTGCAGGGGCCCAGGAATGCTGAGCATTCTCAGCAGACTGAGCAGCTTTGAAACCATAGACCCATTGCCCAGTATCTAATAGGTCATTTTCTAGATAGAAAATTCTGCATCAGTGAGATTTATGATAGAAGTCATGAAGAGAAAATCCTCACTGGTAAAATGATGAGTTGTGGTGTGTGTTTTAAAAGAATCATCATTGGGCAAACTGCCTTTGACCACAGAAAGCACAGAGTTAGTGTTAGAAAAGTGATTCTGAAATTCTTTCACAGTAAGTGGTGGTTATTGTGGCTCTAAAATGTCCTCTACCATGTTTTGATACACTTTCTCTGACTAGTAAAATATACACATTTGACTACCAGGTAACAAAAATCAGACAAGTAAGAAAACTGTTTCTCATGATAAATAGACATAGTTATGAGCACTACTATGAGGGTTTTTTCCCCTCTTTCCTTTTTGATTTTATTTGAAACATAATTTCTTTCAGGTAAGGATGAATATGTTGTTTCAAATTAAATAAAATGCTTTGTTCTCAGATTATCTAAGTCCCATGTAAACACTGGGCAATCCTGGCATGAAAAGTCAGAAAATTTTATTCAGAAAATACTGAAATTAATCTTTTCATATTACTAAAACAATTTTTTTCTTTCTTTTTTTTTTTTAATTTGACCAAAATTCTTAGTTCATTTTGACACAAATTAACAAGTTCTTTGTTTTATGCCATCTTGGGGAACCTAAAGTGTAGATTACCTAACTGAAGTTACAAGAGCAGCCCCTTCACCGAAGCAGCCAGAGATGCTACTGTGGAGCAGTCCCATCACCTCAACAGCAGCCAGACCATTGGGAAGGGAAATTAAAACTAGACAGAGAAGCAGACAAGATAAGCCACAAGGAGTAGAAAGGATCAGCATGGAAATGGGAATAGTCTATTTATTAGGAGCTCTGACTGAATAGTCAGCAGTTTTCTCATTGCTGTTTAATATGATCATAAATTAGGCTGCATCCAGAGAAGTTAATGCGAATTTACTGTCTGAAAAAGAGGTCAAGATGAAACACTAAAGTTCTTTGAGAAGGTGCAGAGGGATGGTGATAATTCAGCAAAGAGACATAGCACTGAATTTAGTTAAGACAGATGGAATAAATAAATCAAGTGAAAATATGGGCATCATAATCAACTATCAAAAAACTTCAGTGTGCCACTCACAATCACAGGGCTATGCACCAGCCACAAACACAAGAAATGGGGAAAACAGAATCAACATTTAATAAAGGGCAGAAATCAAAGTATACATCCTCACAGCTCTAGCATTTTATTTTAGTCAGAAAAGTGACAGGAAAGAAACTTCAGAGTAAAAAAATTACTTTGATGGTAGTCTGGAAGAGCATACATATGTAAATCCAAACCTCTGTTTCTGAAAATCATCCAGCCATTTCAGGATACTGAAATCTTCACATTTGTCTAGGACTAAACCACACTTTTCCCAACTATATTTCAAAAAACAACCATCCACCTTAACTAGAATAATCATCCTCTACCACTGACCCCTGCCTCTTCTCCTTTTACAGCTCTCTCATTTCACACCCACTCAGATATAAATTGAAGGTGCATTGGCCCAGAGCAAACTCAAATCTAGTGGGATCAAGAATGTTGTCACAGGAGAGACAGACTACATTCTGTTCATCTTCCAGTCACCCTTCTGCATTATATGCAGCTCTTGGGTAAAACACACAAGGCCACCATGGAAGCTCTGTGAAGTATTGCCATGTGATATTTTTTTTTGCAAGGTACCAGCTGGTTTTGGGACTTGGGTATCCTTATCCACAGCAGCTACATGGAGCCAGATGAAGGATACACAGGCAATGAAACTGGAAATTCCTGAGTGTCTGACCAGAAAATTCTCTTAGAAAATCTTCACCCAGAATTTTAAGGCACCAAACACACACAAGCAATGTCTTGTAATCAGGCATGCCAACCTGAAGAGTAATTCTGAGAAAAATCTTTCCTCAGCAAGAAAGATCTGATCAGTTGATATGCTTTAGACAACGAACTGATTATTTAATTTTACCTTGAAAAAAAATATTCCAGCGTACATAAGTGTAGCAACTTTACTAATTAGGCTGCCCAATCTTGGTTTTTACTATTAACTAAAAAACTCAAAACAACAAGACTGGCAAATCTGATGGAGCAGCATAATAAGAGAAGAAAAAGGTGTGGCTTGATGGCTGCTTTCTGGGAAGGGAGAAGAGATGGAAGGTGAAAAGGGGGAGAATAGCAGCCAAAAGCAATGCTATGGCATACAGGAGTCATAAAATATTATTATGGAAAGGTCAAAGAAAGTTACAGGCCAACAGCAGTCTTAGAACATCCAACGCTAAAGCAGACCAAGGGATTCTGTACTGCAGCTAATGAAGCAACCAAGAATGCCTTGAAATGCAGGCTGCACATAGAGCGCTGATGGAAACTCAATAAAATCTAATATTTTGTTTTCTTTTTTCAAAGAAAATGTCCAACTTTCTTCCACTCCATCAATCCCATCCCATGAAAATGACTATTTTCTAAATTAATGTTTTTTTCTAAATTAATGTTAATTGTTCAGGATAAACAAGCTCTATGTGCCACTAGCTTCAGAACGCAAGGCTTCTTTTTGTGTTTGAGCCTGTCCAGGATCTCCCTGCTCATCCACACAGACCTCCTGGCATGTTTGCCTGACTTCCTCTTTGTTGGGACGCATCACTCCTGAGCTTGGAGGTGGTGAATTCATGCTCATCATTTGGTAAAAACCAAAATAAACAAAGAAAGACCTCAAGCCTATTTTTCCCTTTGTGCTGAATAGGTCTTGAATACAAATGATAACAAGTCCTCCCCAGATTACACCTTATTTCAGCAACATTTACCAAACGCTGCAAAAGGAGAAAGCTAGGGGGCACAGGGGAAAATGGAATATCTGCAAGATCACTGAATGTATTTCATTCAGTATCCCCCTTTCCCTCAAGTGTTTATCACCTCTCATAGATGTGTCTAACTTCGAAACCATTAATGGCTCTAATTCCAAGAGCTGCCATTCATTCATAGCACATTAGCACACAGGTGGGTTTTTTGACAACTTCTGCTATACATAGTTTCTTTCCCAATGCATACTTTCATTATTTCATATGTTCTGAATTATTTCCAGGAAATTATCTGAAGGGTTATATTTCACATGGGAATTTTTAAAAGAATATTTTTATTTTTTAAAATAGGTGAACTACAACTGAAATGGCAGCAATAACAAAAATCCCCATCCTAAATACTAATAATTAGTCCAGGGAATAGCTTATGCATTCCTTACTAGTGAAACACACCCTCCTGCTGCACTCCACACCCAAAAATGAAGAATTTTCTACTTTTAAAGCAATAAATCAGAACTGCCATTTGTGCAGTCAACATTCTGGTTTGCACATTTGCCTTCATTTACACCTCTAGATTTGCTGCCTTTTGCTTAATATAAACACACAGAGCTACTGTTAGGAGATAACATGCAGATGCATAAATTACCATTAATGGCTCACTTGTCCTACTCAATAAGAAAGGGATTGTGTATCTGAAAAACCTGTTGCCTTTAAAAATGAATAAAATTAGCATCATAGTAATCCTCAGTGCATAAAATTTGCACAAAATTAAATATGGGCCTGCTCAAGATAGTTCTGCCATCGTACTAGTGGTCCTCTTCAAGTAACCAGCATCATCTGCATAAATAATATCCTGTAGTTTGCATTGGGAGTTAAGGCACCTCAGTTTGGGTGGTTGGTTGTGCAACTGATAACTGCAACATTATTTGGTTTGTGTCTGCTAGAAGACTTCTGCTAAATTCATAAGCTTCAGATTGCTGTAATCTTGTAATCAAAAGAACACAGACAACCTTTTCCTCAGTAAATGTTTCACCCCATCACTTGGGGATAGGCTTGTGAGTCACTTTAAACTGCGTAGCTTTTGTCAAAGCCTTTTTTTTTCCCCCCCTAAACCAAAAGTGCAATAAAAACAAACGATAGCAACAAACAAAAACTACTACTTCTTGCCTCCATAACTGCATTTTCCCCACTTCCAGTAATAACTCAAATTTGGGCTTTTAAACTCGCTTAGGAAACGCGCTGCTCAGGATTCTTTTAACTACTTCTGCAGCTACCAAAACACCTCAAAGGAGCTGATAGTGCATTGGGAGGGGAGCAAAAGGAGGCCAAAAAAATCCAGGCAAACCCCAACCCTGTTAGTGCCAGGTGTGTGTGTGAGGCCTTACCTGCTGGGTAGCGCTCGATGACGGGCCAGTTGTCCACCTGCAGGGTGGCATTGCCACCGCTCCGGGTGAAGCGCACCACGTGGTACTTCCCGTCGTTGATGATGGCGTTCATCTCCTCGATGGCGATGTCGTCCGTCCCGACATTAAACTTAACTCCGATTTTGCCCTGGTGCTGCAGAGTTGGGAAGGGGAAAGAAAAAAAAAAAAAAAAGAGGAAGAAGAGAAAAGAACTAATTAGGAGTTGTTTTAGAAGGAGTTGAGACAGTGTGTCGCGCAGGGGAAGATTTCTAACAATGTCTTCCCTCCTCAGATGTAACTTCTGAAGGTTGGCGCGTGGCAGTGACAAACCTTCCGACAGCTTAGGAAGTCTGGGACACGCTTTTGAAGGGTAATTGATATTCCAAATGAGTTGCTTCACCAAATTGAGCTCTCTCTCCTTTTCCAAAAGATTTGGATCAAGATGAGGATGGGGGGAGATGGAGGAAAGCTCAAGGTTTCTGTCTTTGTCCTCTCCCTCACCTCCACGAAGATTAAACAAAAATTTTCCTTTTAGACTTTCAAAACAGAAAGCCTTACAGTGTCACTTGGAAGAGATACAAGAATTTTCTGGCCATAAAAGCCAAGTTCCAGCCCTGCTTTTCCTTTTTTCAAACCTCATTCATACTTAAAGCCTTCAAAAATTATAACAAAGAAGGAGACTAATTTTTTTCACTTGGAGAGATTTTTGGCATCACATTGTAGTGATTCTGAATCATTAAGCCAAGATCACACTGGCTGATTAACAAGGACTTCCCTGTTCAGAGCCAGAGAGCAGGAAAAGGCATTTGCTGACACAAGGACCTACTATTGTTCTAACTAAGGCCAGACACTTTTTTTTTTTCTTTTTGCTGGGATTTGCCTATAGACTTCTGTATTTGAGTGCTCTTAGGGCTAAGAGGACTTCCCATGTACACCCAATACCTGGGAGCAAAGCAGTAGATTTTCCAAATGATCATATCAGCAGGTTTTCATTTTTATTGATTTTTAATTATTAAAATGTTCACTCTAACGGGACACCTGTATTTTAACAAAGTCTTTTAATGTCTATTAAAGTTAACTTAAAAGCTTTGATTTTTTTTTATCTCCCATAAAATCAATTCTACTCCTCAATTAAGGTATTTATTACACTGAAGAGAAAAAAAGAAAAGCACTGCACAGTATGAGATTAGGGACTTATTCATAATAATTGGTAATTTTACATGAAATTTCATGTTCTTGGAACTGGTACATCCTTCTTTAAAGTTAAGAAAAGTTCATTAAGTTCTTACACAATCAGATGAAACACAATTAAATATTCTGCTTTGTATGTCTTGCTCATTCACATTAAATCTCCCAGAACCAGTTTCACCTCTGTAGCAGAACTCTTGTGTCTGCTTTCTCTTTGCCTTACTACCCCAGCACTGCCTCCTGCAGTGTGTACTCTGCAGTTCCTTGTCTCTGGAAGCCCCCCAAGCCAAGAACTCAAGAGTTTGTCCACTTTATTTTATTCTCTTTTCAAACATATGACTTTGTTTTGCAGCACTGCCTGCATGCCACAGTTACACAGCTGAGCAGCTCTGAGCACCTCTGCAGTTCCTTAATGTTCTGGCACCACACTCAGCTCCTCAGCTATGACCTTTTTTGAAACAACTAAAGGACTATTCCCTCATGAGATTTGCAGAATGAGACTGAAAAATATTTCTTGTTGGCTCAGTTGATTGAACAATGTTTTAAACAGTCCTCTTTTTTTTCCTTGTGGATTATGTTAATATTTCTCCATTCGCTGGTCCTACTCTGTAGACATTCCCATGTCTATAGAGTGTCAATATGGGATCCGCCTTATCCAATTCATGCTCTTCTTTTGCCTCTGGTGTGAGCTGCATAGCAATTTCCCAGTTATCTTGGAAAAGTAACTGTAGCTCTTCTTAATTTCAGCTGCTTCAACTAGACTCAGAATAAATTTCACCCTTTTTTCCCCATGGATGCAGTAACTTGTTTCACCTGTTTCATTCATAGGCTTATTCTCTTTACACAGAAATATATACAAAGAAATGTAACATTGTCCTGCTTTAAAGCAATCTCCTCTTTTACTAATTTTTGAAATGCAGAAAACCAGCACGTAATGATAGTACTGTATGCAACTTTTCATAGTACTTTCAAGAAATAAAAGGCTCTGAGGATTAAATAAAGCTGACTAATTTTACCATGATTCATAATTACACTATTCATAACCTACACCTTATATACCAGTTTTCTTATTTGCTATATATATGTATATGCATATATTATTTCAGATATTTTTTAAAATGACAAAGGAAACAAAACAGCTTTAAAGTGAATAGAAATGGTGGAGGTTAAAAGAAGTGGCACACACAGCACTTTTATCAGCAGTTTTCCCAAAGTTAGAGCATGTGGGGCTGCAGCCAAGTTACCATTTACAAATGACGAGGTATTGGCAAATGAAATGAATGCTTTGCAGACTTGAAAGCAGACTTTGAGCCTTCCTTTATAGATATATACCTTCTATTGAAAAAAAACCCAAGTTTTCCTGACTTCCCTATGTTTTTACACAAATACTGTGCACAGACACCAAGCATGCAGATGCAAGAGCAAACATCACCCTAAAAGCCGGTAACATATTACAGTGATTCTTTTGTCTTTATTTTTAATGTATTTGTGTCTCCTAAACCACAAAAAATCAAATTTTAAAGGTTACATTTAATTTTTTACACACTTCTCCAGCACCTGTGGGCATCTCAGTAACACCTCCATAAAACAAGGAAGCAAATCTGTGTTTCAAACTGAAGACTTCCTGATTGTTATATCCATATTTAAGTTTGACTTCTGGACATCACATCAAACATTATATCAATTACAACCCCATTGTGCACAGCCCTTTAGAACCACAAAACAAAACATGCTGCTGCAATAATCCCCTTTCTATGTAGACAGGGGGTTTCCTAAGCCATTGCATTACCATGCAGGAATTTGAATCACTGCACACCTTCTCCACTGCAAGATAACATCATTTTTCATTTGTCTTTGTCACATTATTTTTCATCTGTCTTAGGTTAAGACCATGTGCACACAGAATTATTGTGGACCAGCTGACATACAGTAACCTGTTGAGATAAACTGATCTCAGCCCTCAGCCTTGTTATGCTTAATCTAATGGGCCTGTAGCCTTTTAGAAAGAGCTGGTTTTTATATTTCCTCTTTTTTTTTTTCCTTTGTAACAATGTAGTCGTGCAGAAAAGAAAGATACTGATAAAACTGAAACTACATTTTTCGCTTTGCCAGCCTCAGTTGCATAGTAAAGTGGTACAAATTTTCCTTTATCACTCATTCATCCAAAATAATCTTAGAAGTCATCCTTCCTGTCAGAAACAGCCTCAGACAAATGCTGAGTGAGAGATTCCCTCTTCAGCATCCTGCAGATGGGCACTACAGAAATGTCTGTGCATCACTAAATACTGCAGTAAGTCAGCACTGCTGTTGAATGGTGCTATCCCTGCCAATGACCCAAAACAGCACAGGCTCACATTCCCACAAACAAACATTTTCTTGCCCACAAGCAAAGATGATCTTTTCAGAGCTCCCCTGGTAAAAATCAGCTCTGCACACAGAGCCCATACAAGTCCACAGCACTGTTTATGGTTCTCAGCCTGTGTTTCCTTTTTCTCAGTCTCATCCAGTTGTGAGATAATGGAACCAATTCCTTTTCCTACTGTGCCTCCATCTATTCCATACTGCTAATAACAGAATTGTGCAGGAGGTGGGAGAGTTTCCAAAAAGGCCAAAAGAGAGGAGGGATGCATTTCAACAAGTGGCTTAAACATTGTGTCTACAGAAATTACTTTGAACCTCAGACCCAAAGGCAGTATTAATAATGCTAAATTCACATTATGACCCCTTTTGCCTGGGGCAATGCAGCACAGGGACCTTGGATTCATCCACGCACACTCTGAGCCCCAGCCAGCAACTCCCCAGAAACACCAAACTTTTGGTTTGGAGGTGCTTTGGCCACATAGCTGTCCTGTTTCTGAGGCCACGCTGGCTTTTATTTCTACAGTACCTACACAGGCAGATAAGTGAATTTGTTGTTGTCCTGTACATTACTGCAACATGCAATGTAGGCTTTGTGTATAGCTTAAATTCTGCTGTCCAAGCTCACAGGCTAAGCATAAATATGTTAATGGCTTCAAAACAGTTGGATAAAACCATGAGACAGCTCCAGTTCTATGCTCCTGATGTGCTCTGAAATGTTGGGAGCTTTGATTGCTCTACCAGTGTAGCATGTGTAAGTGTGCACGTGTACATACAAATCACTTCAAAATGTTTTGTCTTCAAAAGCTCTGGCAGCAACTGCTGTAATCTAGCAACTCCAGTGGAGTATTTTCAAGCCTGTATTGTGAATTGTGCACTCTAAATACTTAACAGACTTCTGATGAGGCACCAGGAATGCTGATGAACCTGAACACCAAGCAATAAAGGTGGAATGCAAATCAAGTCAGCAGCTGACACTGCAATTTGTTCCCTGCTGGACTCTTGTTTAGTGCTACCAATCTGCCAAAATGCAGTAAACCCAATACTAGTATTTTATATATATAGATATATAGATATATAGATATATAGATATATAGATATACACTCTCACACATATAAATATCTATATCTATATATATATATATATAATTGATATTTTCTATAACATCAGCAACGCTTTGCTGCTCTCTGTAGCAATAACTCTGGAGTTGGTCAAACATGAGTGATGCAAATTTGGCACAACAGTAGTTTTAGAACTGACTTCAGACAACCTAAGCTCATAATGCTTACAACCTTTAACCACTTCCAACGAAAAGCAATAACACTGGGACTCCCACAGGTGGACAAATTGAGAAGAAAAAATTCAGGCGTGCCAGCTTGAATTTTATATCATCAGCCCCTGAGGCACCACTGTCTGGTGAATGCAGTAACAAAGTCTTAGAACTAACTGAAGGCTTACTTTGATTTTATTGAAGTGTAAATTTCATGAGTTTTATTAAGACTGAGATAATTTTCACTCAAATGTAATCAGAGCTTAATATTCTATATGATGGAAAGTTGTGCAAAATAATTAAAATAATACGTGGATTTCTTAGTCCTGTAAGGAAATGCATATTTTAAAATATTACTGCTTGCTTCAGGAGATGAAGGATACACAACACACAGAAGATACACTTGAACTCCAAGACTGATGGAGTAACTATATATATTTTAGTCTAATAATCCATCATTATTTCTTATTACCATCTGGTATCTTCCAGAGGAAATACTTCCTGGAAAAGACACAGAAAATATAAATCATCTGGGAAGAGTTCTGTGAATGAAGGCATCTCTTATAGTGAATATAAGTTTTCTGAATACTGAGTTTTAAATTCATTCTCTTGGGTTTTGCATTATTAACCTAACGCCTTTTTTTTTGGTATTGCTTTTCTCTATGAGAAGTGACAAATATCCAACCTATTTTTTTCCAACATTAACCCCTTAGTCAACTGCAAGTCAAGACACAACAGAAACAGGCATTCTCCTGTTATACCTTGAGTACTTATAGTCAGGTTTTGTGCCGTTTCATAAATTCAGAAAGGCATTTCAGAAAGGCTTTCAGCATATCAGCACTTGACATACTGCAGAAAATCCAGGAGGGGCATGAAACCTCTATCACAGTGCTGGTAAGGAAAGTTACTACTCAGAGGTTGGCACTTCAAGCAAGGATTCAAGGATTCCTGTTCATGTCTGATAGGATGCATCCACCTGGTACCCAGTATTTTGGCATCTCACAAGTGGGAAACTATTTGTTTTTTCTTTCTTTTCCTAAAAGCTGGTAATGTGTAGCTAAGGTGGAAAAGTAAAGAAAACAAAACAAACAAACCAAATTTTGTCATCTCTCCTTTTCTGGTTTCCTGGTGAGGACACTAAGCTATTCCCAGTGTTCTTTCTCACAAGTTCTCACATATTTGCAGCATTTACTTTCCCAGTATTTGTTTACTTCTAAAATTCACATCTTTGTAGACCTTAGGTTATGAGAGAAAAAAAAAAAAACCCAAATAATAAAAAACAAAACAAAAACAAAACAAAAAAAACCCAAAGAAACAAAAATACCCAAACCAAAGCGAAATAACCAAGGCTTTTCATTTTAATCCAAGATAGCAGTCCTGATGATTGTACAGAAAAGCTTAAAACCCAAAGCCTTGCAAGATGCTCTTGGCAGAGCAAGAGGAATAACTGAAAATCATGTTAAATCATCACTGGGCTTGAGTGGTGGCTGGAATCCAAATGTGGCCCTTGGGTTCCTGTGAGAAGAGCGGTCAGATCTGCACCACCCATTTACACACATCCGGTGGAAATGCAATCCTGCCACCAAAATGCTGCCCAGCTCTGTGCTGTGCTCAGATTATCCACAGAGGAAAAACGTCTGCAGAGCCGAAATGCTACCAGTATTTCCTGCAGCACCCGTGCATGGTCACCTAAGCACAAACACACCTTTGTCATCTACACCAGGATCCTTCCAGAAACAGCGCAAAGCGCTTGAACAACAGATCAATAATCATAAATATACAGCAACATTTTTTTTTCCTCCTCCAGTTTCAGGATACTCAATTAGTTGTCCCATTAATTTTGTAAAAGAGATGTGGAGGGAAAAATATGCATCATATTTCCCTCTCCTGTTTTACTCAGAATTTCTGTAAGGCCCTTTAATAAACCTTTACATGACCCCAATTTCACGCCATTAAGTCATCTAGGCTTTCTAAATCGATATAGAAATAATAAAAATTCATTGTTCACCAGATGTCCCTGGTTGACATGTAAGAAATAGCACTGTCACTGTAACAATATTATGTATGCAAATATATACAGATGCTACCAGAGCTACTGCTCTCTTAAGCACTGTTCAATAAAAATTAAGCATCTTCTAGCCTTAAACCAATGACCCTTAAATGATGTAAATGAAGTATGGGCTCAGCATCCCACTAATCTACAACTGAGGTGCAGCTAGAAAAAAAGCCACCTAAGTGGCTCACTAGGTGGAAGGAGCAACATGTGGCATAACAAATATGCCCCCAAGTGCCACCTGTGTGACACACAGAACAAAATTTCTGGAAAGAAGATATCATGAAAGCAATCAGTCACTGACCCAGAATTTTGGGGCAGGAAGCAACTACCCTCTACTGCTATGAAAAAAATTACTTGTGCTTTATTACTTAATAACTTTTCTGCTTTAAAATAACTGTCCTCATAGTCTCCTTTAAAGTGTTATAGCCATTCGATTTATACATAAAGCTCAGCAAGCAGAAAACACAGAAATATTTATAAATCTACAGTTCTGACACTTCAACTCTTAGTCTGCAGTCTTCCTGTTTAGTTTTAAATATTGCAGTCTTCACTGCTATGTATTATAGGTGTATGATTTCAGGTTACCCTGATGATGAATTCCTGAGACAATACAATTACCTGAACAACCAACCCTTGAAATGCAGAAGTTATCAAAGTATGTAGTAGAAGTATAAAAGTATGGATAGAGCCCACAGCAGCAACATACTGCATCTTATTATCCACTCACCATCATTACTGCAGTACACAAAATTAAGTTTTTCTGAGAAAACATGTAGTAAAGAACAATTTAAATAGCCAGCCATTATTGTGGTATTTCTCTCAAAATAGAATGTTTCACTGAAATACCTTGACCTTGCCAGCATCTCACCCAGGGGTTTTAGTCATGGTGAGATGCTATGGATGGATTGAAGATATGTTGTTCACCAAACAGAGCATAATTTGAAGGAAACAAAGTCTTAACTACTGGCAAAAGTAGCTCACAGGGCTTGGCTTTGCTCTGTACACTTATTTTCCATGTGGACAGACATACTGAGTACCTTAAATACAGGATGCTCAGCCTGAGGAACTCCATGCTCCTTGGAAGCTCCAGCTACTCACAAATTGCTTCCGAATGGGCACAATGAGATTTGAAAATCAGGCTTACTTTCCAGTTTTTCATAGTGCTTTTATACAAAGGTTATTAAAACAGTGCTCTTGGAACTTGATACAGTCATACAAAGGTGTAAAACAAAAGAGTAGCACCTTGATATTAGTACAATCTAATCCTCACTGGAAGTTGTCCTCGCTTAAGGGCACTGATTTCTGTGTTTAGAAAGGTTTCAGAGAACTCTTGTGTTAATTGGTGTGTCTGAAACAAATTCAAAGTCAGAGTGAGTAGGGCATATAACTGGGACCAGAAGTGAAGAATCAGCAAATTCTCAAGCAGGTTTGTATGCTAAATGATTAATGGCCATATGATCAACAAACATGCCCATGAAAGCACCAGTAATAATTTTTTGAGAATCTGATTCAAAGGACTTTTCATACTAAAAGCCTGTAAGGAATTATTAAAAACCAATAATGGCATTGGACAACCAACTCCTATTGAGCTTTAATGAAAAATGAACACCTACCTGTCATTCATACCTTTGACAAGCTCCCCTTGAATATTAACCAGGGCCTTGAATATTTCCAGATTCCTACCACAACCACTGGGAAAAAGCCCTTTTTAAAGACTTTTTAAATACACACTTTGCATTCCTTTATTGTTCTGATTGCCTGCATGCAAATGCATTTCCAGAACTGTTTCCTAAATATTGTTCTCTTTCTTTGGGGTCACCAGGTGGAAATAACATGTTCCTAATTCATCTTGGCTGCTAAGTACCCATTAGTAACATGGGTTTACATGGCAGAAAACTGAAAGGAAAAGGACAGAGATCCAGACCACATAGTGATTTAAAAGTTAGGCATCTGAATAGTGAACTTAGATGAATATTTTTTGCCTCCTATCTTTAAAATGAAAGCATGATATTCTCACTTCAGAAAATTCTTTATCTGAATCAATTTATAACTGAAAAGTTAATCAGCAAAAGTAAAACAAACAAAAGAAAACACACACACACACAAAAGTCAGCTACAGGTCTATGAGACAAATGTAGAACTGAAATGAAAAGTCCTCACACAAGGATATGTAACCTGTGCTGTTCCCAGCCAGCAGAGATACAACATGCCACAGGTAGCACTTGGGCACCCTGGAAGGAAGGCAAGTCCTGGCTGTTGTCCCAATTTCTGAGCAATCCTATAATTTCTGTTGCCAGCTTTCTTCCGTTCATCCTCAAGTGTAGAGCCATTCTATGGCAAGCTTTAATGCCATGTATATTTTCCTCCATGGTAGCAGTTTCCTTTATCCCACCTTTCTTAATCTTGAAGATCTTTCAGAATCAAAACCAACTTGACAATTTACTGGTGTGCTGTGCTAGGCAGTGCAGAGTAGCCTATTATCAATGCTACAACAGAGGATCTCACTTCTTTTGATCACTTAATGCTACAGAGCATGTAAAAATCCTTACACCGAATACATGTAGCACAGGAAGTGATCAAACAGCGTTCTTTGACTGGACTGTGAAATCCCTCAGGTAGCTGCAAGGGGAAAGCAAAATCTCATACCTACCTCTACATTCTCTGCTCTTGCTGCTAACAACCCCCAAGGTTTGAAGACATTGCTTTGGCATCTTAAAAAAAAAAAAAAAAACAAAAACACAAAACAAAACACCACCCCGTGGAAGAGAAGTGTTGCAAATGAAAGGGTTCTGTACAAGAAATCATTAGTGTTTGTGAACAGCCTCTACAAGGAAGAAATCTCTGGGGGGAAGCATAGCAAAATAATATGAGCACCTTTGATAACATGCTCTTCAATAATCAAGAAGTTCCTTAATTGTATTTAAGAAGAAATCTGCCAAAAAACTGGAAAAGCTGGCCTCAAAGAAATCAGAAAAAGATCAAAACTGAATTTAACCCACTTCAAGGGAGCTTTGCCTAAAACAGAGCTCTGTACTGTCAGGCTCTGGGTGCCTCTCTGAAGCAGGGAATTTTAATGAATGTTGCTCTTACTGGAATGGTCACTATCAGGTTTGAACGATGTCCAAATATATTCATGCTCATGAACACAATATTATTTTTAAAAATCCCTAACAATAACTAAGTATTTGCTTAACAATATCTAAGTATTTGCTGATGTAAAACAATAGCCATTAACAGCCAACATTGCAAAATGCATCATTATCTTCAAATGGCACACTGGAAAGGAACAGCACTATCCTTTTAACTAAAAGGATGTAAACTCTACAAACTCTCCACTTATAGCAGGCTTTGATTACTGCTGGAAATCATCATTTTGGAAATAGGGCATGTTGGGCAGCAGCAATCAATGGTTTAGGGCAGCATTCTATCCTCATTGGTAGTGTACTCCTGATTTCTGCTCTTACTGCAGCTACTTTCTTCATTTTTTGTTTTTTATTATACTTGGCAGATATTTACCTTGGAAAGTTAAAAGTCAGAAGGAACTCCACAGAAGTCATGGCTGCTTTAGAAATAGTAACATGCTAAAAACAGAGCATCTCTCATTAGAGCTACTTGTCAGTTTTTCAGAGCTTCTGCCTCATACTGCTATTCTCACACATTTCACTGTGCAAGAGATGTGATGGTAAAATATTTGAAAGACAGCTGATGCAAATTATATGCTTTCCATTTTGCGTTTCTCTTAAAATTCTGTCTTTACTAAGATCAAGGTATTGCTAGAAAGAGCTTAGTAGAAACCAGACATATAACTATTTCCCTTTTCATATTTCCACAGCTTAATGATAGTGAAGGACTATTTGAAAAAGAAAAAAAAAATTATGAATAATTTCGCTGCTATTTGATCAGATAAGCTTTTGCAACTACATTAGGATGGCAGAGAAAAGAATGGGCATCTCTGAAAGGGGGAAAAAAACCCATCAAAAAACCTAGTGAGACCCATTGGAAATGTGACTTCCTAAAAGCATAGCAGGGGAAAAATGTCTGCATCTTAAATAGCCTTATGGGAAGCTTATGTTTGATATATCCTGTGATCTGCACCAGATAACCCAATGTCTTGCTGACTTTGCCAGTGTCACAGAGGTGAGGTTTCCACACGGGTGAGCAAACCACTGGAGCAATTTATTCAAACACATTAGACTCAAATTGGCTTCAGCAGAGCACCAGGCAAGGCAGGTGTGTGTGCATGGCTGTGCACACATACTGCCTTTCTGACATTCTTCTGTGCTAAATGAGATAACTTAAAGGCTATTAAAAGAAAACCCTATTTTCTTTTCCTTCTCTTATTTTTTCCAAAGTGTTCTTTACCCACCAACAGTCTCATTAAGCAGTAACACCATTAGAGGACATCTGGAACACTTTTTTTCACCTGTGGTGAAGCTCTAGCTTTTTGCCACTTTTGCTTTGCCAGTGCCATTGCTAACAGGCTTCTTGGCTCTGCCAGCGCAAAGGGCATTTGTGGCAGACAGATCTCCCTAGTAAATACTCTCCCATTTCCTCTCTCAGCCCAGGCAGAGCACTGTGCAAGTGCTGTGCCCACCCTGCTGTGGGGAAACTCCACAAACTCCAGCTTACAGAACACAACACAAGCAAGGAATCCACCAGAGCTGCTCCACCATAAAGCTCCACTTCTTATATTACAGGAGAACTTGCTTTAATGCCTGGATAATTCTAATTGTGGTTATTTTCTGTGCTGTACCCCACACTCAAACACTAACCTTGAAGCAGAAAGGTAGGTGCTGACAATCCACCTTCTCCACCTGCTCTCACCAATACAAACCCGTCAGGACCTGCAGATACCTCCATGAATGGTTGCATATCTCTATAATTGATGTATGGAGACGTATATAGGGGAATTATGAGGTAAAACAGCCCCTCCTCCTGCCCACTCTTCATGCAGAGGGGTAAGAGCAAGGATTCCTGATTAATTACTTATCAAGGAGAATCACCTTAATTAGGGTCAAGTTCTGAGGCAGAGAGCTTAATTCATTCTTCAGTTTCTGCGTGAGCACATTTTTTCCTACAGAACAATTGATTTGCAGCTCAATTCGCACCGTTCAATTATATTTTTACTTTTAAGGGAAAAAGAAATTAAAATGTTACCTTCTGAAATCAGTGTATCTGTTCTGAGGAAGACCCAAGTGTCATAAGTAATTAAAATAAATGATTCCTGCTTTTTTCTCCTGTTATCCTGCTGAAGCAATTCTTGCAGAGATTGCACTGCTAGTGGGATTGGGGCAGTTCTTAAATTCCTGCCTGAGATACTGATCTCTGTGAAAGAGCAGGATGCATTTCCAGACAGAGAAGTACTCAGACACACAGGAAATCTTGTGCTGTCACAGGTACTTCTCTATACCTGCATGTACTCCAAGGGATGGTAGCTGGCTTCTGTTCCTTCTCATTACCCTCGTAACAATTATTTCAAAAGATAATTTTCCTATTAAAAAAAAAAAAAAAAAAAAGCCCCTCTGGCATATGGCTAAAGTTGTTGTATTTGGAAAGGTATCACGGATTCACTGTTACAGTAAAACTGCTCCTGCTTCCTGTATTTACCTTTATTTACTTATTAGCATTGATATTGAGGAAGGAAAGGTTTTAGCTTGACTCTTCATAAGATAGCTAAAAATAGGAAAAAATAGATGTAAGCAATTGTTTAGTCTTAGAAAGTAATGAAACTCAATATGAAGCCTCAGGATGTGGCTCACATGGCCTATGATCCATTAGAGACACTTGTTTTCAAAGCTTTAGACAAAAAATAAACAAAAGAGGAAAAAAATTACATAGAAAACTATAAAGCACTTAATACTGTCATGGCTTTTTAGTAAAGGAACCTAAGACATGGAGGAAAACCTTCCATACCCAGCATTTCACTCATTTGTCATTCCTATATCTGTTGGGCAATGGGTGTAAGGTTTGGTTCTATATAAAAGCCAACAAAAAGTGTGGGGAGCAGCACAGTAGAAGCAGCTTTTAGCCTCATAGATGTAGTTTGTGATTTATAACCTCATCATTTCTTTCCTGACAATTTGTAATCTCTTGATTATAAATCCACAGTATGAACTAGAGTCATGAAAACTTTTGGATCATATTTACAGCTGTAAAAACAGAAAAGCTGTTGTTGGACAGAGCTCAACTCAGAGGAATTTAGACCAGTTTAGGAACCACTCTACTGTTATTCCAAACTGTGTCATTGAGGGCTGGGATACTTTCCACTCTGATGAGTGGAATACTGCAACACTTTCTACTCTGCTAAGTCCAAGAGGATCAGGCAATTCCCACCACTGTCCTCCACAACCATTCCAAAAGCAGAAATATATCTGCTTCATGGAAGTTTCTACACCGTTTCCAGCTTTCCCTCTTCCCCTCCTTCCCTCCCACCCAAGGTTTCCTGGACAAGCTGAAGTTTTCCAGCTTCCTTGGCTCCCCTTTCTGGGGCACAGCCTGATAAAGGAGTGACCCCACTCCACACCTGCCCTGCTCCTGTGGAAAAAGCCATGCAGAAGAGAATTGTAATGTGAAGGGTCAGGTTAGCAGATGCTGACAGGGCCTTCAGGAATCTTTGAAAACACATTAATGACTACAATTACAACACATTATGGTGTTATAAGATCTTCCCAAAGTCCTGAAGAGGTTTCCTATGAATCTGTGACATCACATTATGAAATTAAAGCTTGCCCTCTCCTTGCCCTTATTCCTTCTAATATACATACCCTGCAACCCACATAATGCCCTTCTGCCCCAAAAAAAGCCCCAAACTTATTTGCCAAGGAGAATGCCTTTCTGCTCCCTCAGACAATCCCTTTACGGATATTAGTGTTGGTAATAATTTGCTTTGCTTTAAAAAGTATATAAGTGCAAAAAAACAAATGCAAACAGTGAAAATAATGCAGAAATACATATTGAATAATTGCACAGGCTGCAAAAAAAAATTATATTATGTAGACATAAAAAAGTCAATATAGATATTTTCTGAAGAAAAAAGTATTTCATACCTTATTGCTGCCACTAGAAGACTTCAGCAAACAGTTCTAACCAACCCAGTGAGCCAAATCATAAAGCTTCAGGCAGTCACAAAAAGCTATTGATTTTTTTCTTTCTTTTTTTAAAAAGGTCTTTTCAGCTGCAAATTCCTATTGATGTGTGACACAAATGTGCAAGCGGCATTGGCCAGTATAGCCATTGTGGGAAAAGCCAAGACTGCATCTTCTCTGGTTAAGCTACTCAGTAGTTTATTGTGGTCAGCCTCAGCCTGCTCCATCTGATCTTGGATCAAATAAAACTCAGCACACATGATTCCCAAGAGCAATAATCAAAACTGAGGGTTTCAGATTCTGTTGGAAACAAAATTACAGGAAGAAGAAATGGGCTGGATATTTCTTTTTATTGCTGGGAAACAGATATCTAACAATGAAATACGTGGATTTATTTTTTATTTCTTGAAGTCAGCTCATCTATAACATGTTGATACACCACTGATGGTTCCTTCCTCCCCCTGACCATCACTCAAGCCTAAGGGGATGGAATCCTTGCTCACCTTGCACAGTGCAGGTCTCCCTTCCCTATAAGCATTTCAAATGTCAGGGCTAGGCCACCCTAAGAAAGGATGACATGAAACTGAGCTATGTGCTGTCCCTCCCTTCTCAAATCACCTCACTTGTTTTCCCTCCTCTTTGCAGAGATAAAAAAGAGCTCATTCATTTCCATTGCAGCCAGGAGCCTCTAGTCATCATCTGGTGGGACAACACATCAGCACCTTTGGGTTGAAGCCAACTTTTTCAGGTTGGAGGTGTGTCTCAAGAACAGATTGGGCCACTTTCTCCTACTAACAAAAGCTCTAAAGATGGGATGATAAACTTTCAAGAGTGTCTAAGGCACAGAAAGGCAAAGCTGCCAGGAGCTGGTGCTGCATAAAACACTGCAACCCAGTTTTATTACTGCTTTTATTCATATGACCTAGGATGGTTTGGTTACATCTACCCACAATATAGTCACATTTCTGCCTGGACATACTGTGGCTTGCACTCTGTCTCTCACCTTAAACATGCTGTTGAGAAAACAAGAGTTGGGGAGGTCCCAGGAGTGAACTGATAACAGTTTCTTAAATTAGGAGACATAGGTAATAGGGTGGGAGACACAGGTAAATATTCTTTTGCTACATATGTAACAAAATGACCTGCTGAAATTATATTGTCAATATTTCTAGGGAAATGCAGCAAAACATAAAAGGCCTATGCACTTGACCAGCGCCTGATAATTCAGACATTCAATATGTGAGAATAAATCAAGTCTGGGTAGAGCCACACTGCAGCTAAGGGGATAAAAACCATTCACAAACATTTGACAAAGCAATCCCCTTCTGGACCTATATTTTGGAGCAGAGCATCCAGAAAGAGAATAGGGACTGGAAGCACCAAAGATTTCCTGAGATTTTGTACTGCTGTCCCTGTGCCTGAAGAAGCTGCTCCATTTTACAGCTACTTCTTGCACCACTTTCCAAGGGTGGGACCAGTGTTTAATTCAATACAGTAATCTTTGGAAACAGCTATTTGACTGTTGCCAGAGTCTTTCACTGAGAGTTTCTCCCTGTTTGTTACCAACAGTGAAGGAGGATGACAGAGGAAAGTGCCATCACTTGTCCCCTAAAATGACCTCACCATTTCGTATTAAATAATAAATACATAACGGCATTTAAAAAATACCCGAACAAACAAAAAAATCCCTTTCACAGTCTTCAGGATATGATTGCCAGCATCCCATTACAGATTCTGCAGAGCAGCAAATGGCTGATGTTTATTATTAAATACAACTCAAACCCTCGTGGAATAAACACAGCTCGGATGGATGTGAAGCACTTGCCTGCACCTGCCAATGCTTGTCTCGCTCTTCCAGAGGATATAGAAAGAAGCAAGAGAGTCTCAGGGTTTGGAGACTCCCAGCTTAATACTTTCTAGTGCTGTCTGCTGGCAGAGTAATTTTACCATCTCCATTTCAGTTCATCCTTCGTACAACAGGGACAACATTTATGATGCCAGAGAAGATGCAAGGACGTGGCGCTGCTCCCAAAAATACGATAACAGAACCCACAGAGATTGGCAAGAACAGGAAGATCTTCTAATCACACATCTCGATCTGCAAAGTGCAAGTCAGGACACTTGGAAAAAGAGAGGATCTTTTGTGTGTCTTTGCACTTTTTCCTTTTAAGCAGCAAAACCTGAAGTCTTTTCCAAAGGAAATTTAAGCCAAGGCAAACGAGATATATATTGATTAATCATGTTCATATTATGTCTGGAAAATGTTCCTGCCATCTCCCCTTTGAGAAGTTATATATAGAATTGGGGTAGGAGTGTATTTAAATGGAAGGGAAAATACACAGAGAAACTGCATCTGCAATCACATTTCCTGATTAGATCTTACCAGAGTCTTAGTGCTGCCTAAACATGGGGTAGAAAATGCCTTCAGTGCTCACTGTCATGCTCTCTATGACTCCCTCTCCTCTCTGCAAATCAATTATTGGATCATAGGTACAAACTGGTTTATTTTCTTGGGGTTTTTCTTGATTATTTTTGAGGGTTTATTTAGTTTTATTCCTCAGCTATAAGCATAGCTCCTAACGCCAAACACAAAACTCCTTGCTGGGCAAGGGGAAAAATGGAATCAAAAGCTCATTTTTTTTGTATAAAAACCACCTTAATAATCTCTTGAACAAATGTATAGCTTTAGGGAGATACATAAAACAGTGAACATGGATATGCAGAAAGGTGTATTTGATCCCTTGCCTCTTGTTTATATTGAATAGAAGGTAAAATTGTCTCTATCAAGAAGACATAGAGGTTATAAGAGTAAAGCATCATGAAAATCTGCAGTAATCCAAGCTTAAAAATACCTTGTTAGTAGAAATGGAATTGAAAACTTTGAAGATTTATATGCCTCAATAGGCAGTTTTATTACTTCCATACCTTAACTTATTCAATGTGTGTACTTGGTCTGGTAAAAATAAACATTTAGCTAGATTTTTTTTCTTTTTTTCCTTCTGAATATGGGTGTGTACTGAAAAACAAAGAGGAAGGTTCAGTCTTCTAAGCTTTGTAGTATTAAGAGCTTTGTTAGCAGAAAGAGAGAGGGATGTGAAGAAGCAACAATCAGCTTTATGACAGGCACTTCATTAACCCACATACTTCATAATTTGCTTACTGAACTAGCTGCTTTTCCTCTTCTCTCAGCAGGAACATAAATAGCAAAGACTATCATGAGCTGTTATGCTGCTGGAAGATTGTTAATCTTACCAAATATACCACGGAGCATTTACTGCTACATATTTATTTATTTAGATTTAGAGCCTGATTAAAGGGAAAACAAAAACGATCTATCTTGAAGATGCCTCTCAACTGATACCTAAACTGCAGCACTGCACTTGAATAAAACTCAGCTGAGCTGGAGAATTTAAAGAAACCAAGTGTTTCACCCCACCAGCAATTCCTGCACACATTATCTAGGTATTATCAAAAATACATCTGCAAGGAAATATTAATCTGTGTTTTAAGAGGGACCAACATTCCAGGGGATGGGAAAAGATGGAGTGGGACCAGTAGAGCTCTTCCCTGCCTTGAACTGGGCAGGACAATTTACATCTGAGCTTGCACAGGGAGGGATCTGCTGATGGAAAAGCGAATCTGAAGCTTGTGTGGTGCAGGGGCTTGAGACAAGTTTTGGGTTGGGATCTGGCTGTGACTTTAAGTTCTATCAATATCTTCAAACCACCTGCATCAAGACCCCAAATAACATCCCTCTCCTCAAAGAGGAGCCTTGCAACACACTGTGATAGTTAGAACCCTTCCCACTGGAGAAAGGGGACAATGGGAGGGGAGGGAGCATGTGTCCACACACGTGTTAGTGAGCTGGGAAACAAAATAATTAACACTGAAATATGCAATTATTCAACTACAAAAATAAAGGGCAATCAGTGGCACAATCCCTTTGCTTTTTCCCTGTATTTATTTGTTGTGAATCTGAGTGAACGCTGCTCACAGTAGGAGCTTTTTGATGGCCTTGGGTAGGCTTTGATGAGGCTCATATTTGCTCATTTGCACAATGTATTTATCTGCACCACCAGCAGCGTTGATCAGCATGGAGCAGCAAAGTCCAAAGAATGCTTTAAATAAACCCCCACTTGTTAAACCATCCTCAGCTCAGATTCAGGGAGCTTTATATAGCAAACATTACCTGAGTCATTCCTCAGGGAGAATTACGCACTGAATGATGAGAAGTTGCTCACAAAAATGCTTAAATGGCCATTAATGGAAGTTGTGCACCTAAGCCATTTAAAGTGTTTTTAAGTCCTAAACAAAATACAGCTCAGCAGTGGGAACAACCAGATGAACCTTTTTGTTATACTTGTTGCAAAAACAGTAAGATAGAGTCAAATTCAGCAGAAATGAAAGGTTTCTGCACTTACACCAGCAAACAGCTGGTTAAAGCATTATGCAGCAGAATTTTGTCTGCAGAATCATCTATTCACATCAACTCAAACACAACCATCAAGACCACTGTAGTTCCATGGCTGCAGTGTGCCAGAGGGCTTTGGTGACTCCCAGTTTAGATCAAGTTGAAGTTTAACATGGGCAAGTTCCACATTCTGTATCAGGTACAGTATAGCCCTGGATATACAGACAGACTGGAGAAAGAGGTGCTGGAAATCACGGAAACGGACCTGGGGATCCCGGTCCATTCCAAGTTGAACATGGGTCAGCAGTGCCCTGGCAGCCAGGAGGGACAAACCTGTCCTGGGGACATCAGGGACAGCACCAGCTGGGCAAGGGAGGGGATTGTCCCCTCTGCTCTGCATTGGGGCAGCCTCACCTCCAGTGCTGGGGGCAGCTTTGGGTACCACAACATAAAAAAGACATTATTGCTCTCTACAACTGAAAGGAGGTTGTAGACAGGTCAGTCTTTGTCTCAGGCAACTAGTGACAGGGCAAGAGGAGATGGCCTGTAGCTGCATGAGGGGAGGTTCAAGTTGGACATCAGGAAGAATTTCTTCGCTGACAGGCTGGCAGGGGTGTGGTGGAGCCACCATCCCTGGAAGTGTTCCAGAAATGGCTGGATGTGGAGCTTAGTGCTATGGTTTGATTTGCATTAGTGGTGTTTGGTCAAAGATTGGGCTTGATGATCTTGGAGATCTTTTCCAACCTTAATGATTCTATGATTCCATGACAAGCAGCCCAGTATCAGGTCACAGCTCCCTAACAACATAAAGAGCAGAAACACGGAGTGATATCTTATGATGATCTTCATATAAGCCCAGTCTGAAACTGTGATGCCACCCCAGATTTCCTGTTCCACCACAGGAGAGCTACAGACAATGAAATTCCAGTCTGTGACTGGTATGTGTGAGGCAGAGCACCACTAGGATGCTGGAGATTCTGGAATATAAATGTAAACAGCAGTATATCATCACACCATTAAAAATAACATTTAGTTTTTCAATTGCCAATTCTTGCCTTAAATAAATACCTTAAATACCTTCCTTGAAAAAAGAAATGGTTTCTTTCAGAACTATTTTTTCATGAAAGGGCTTTATTTCCAAAGCATATTAGTTTCTGATGTATTAGCATTTTAACCCCCTCAAACACAGCCTGCTAGAAAATTTATAACCAACTTTTCTATTTTTTTCCTCTGATTAAGCACATTTCCAGTTGGAATGCATCAAGCTGGCAATGCTAGCTTTATCTCATTAGAAAGTGTGAAGCCTTTCAGCATTACCATTCACCTGGGTAGAGTTTTTAATTCCTGGTACAATAGTCAGGCTACAGAGAGACTAAGCTTATAAGGAGAGGAAAGCTCTTCCCAATAACCAACCAAAAACGGAAGAGAGGACAAACTTTCATATTGACAAGGCCATGTTTAGGCGTGAGCATCTAAAAGCAATGAAAACAATTGAAATTTGTTCTCCCTGGAATTCTTGTCTTTTTGTAGCTTTGCATGTGCTGAATGTACCACCAGTATTATAGAGCTCCTGTGAGGCCTTTTGGTTCTAAAAGTCTTTTCTTCTACTAATTCCATTAAAAAGAAAGTTTCAGGCATGAATATTTGATTGACACATTATTAGGAAAAGTACGAGAAAAGCAGCAGTGTCGCATTCAGCTCCACTGCCACAGCCATCATCTTTCCCAGCATATCTCTGTATCTTCCCTGCACAGCAAAAAGGCAAAAGGAGAGAAAAGACTATGCTCATTAGGAAGAAAAATGGAAGCAGTTCTTCTGAGCATCCCATCTGCTGCCATCGTGTCAGAGATATCACATTTTACTGCTGTCACCAGCAGGTGCATGCAATTAGGTGACAACAAAATGAACTATGGCTTCCCAGTGACTGTTTCGAGCACATTTCAGGCTGTTGGCAAGTGTGAGATAACAGACTACGGGCATTAGCCTCTGAATAATTCCTGGAATTCACATGAAAAACGTACAGGTGATTAATTCTGGTGTAGAAGACGACGGCAAGAAGTGACAGACACTGCAACTGCGACAAGGCAGAGGACAACAGAGGGCATGGGCCAGGCTAATTCAGGCTATTGCAGTCATTATGAAGACATAATAAGGCCAGTCTGTTCAATTCTGATCTCATTTACAGTAACATATCAGGACAACCCATCCCAAAATAAATGCATAGAAATACACCCTCACTATGAAGGACTAGGGACAGTTCTTGGGTGCTTTCTTCTAAAGTGAACTGAATATATTGCTATTGTTCACAACTGGTGGCTAATTAACAGAGGGGTTAATGAACATTAGAAGCTCACCAACTTTCACACGAGGCAAAAAGCATAACAAAGTTGATTTGTTTTGGGTTGTGGCTAGTGTGCAAATCACTAACACAGGAACAGTGAAATGCCTGTTTTCCTGCAGTCTTGCACAGAAAAAGGAGGAAGCCCCAGTGAAGCAGAGGGAGCCAGGGTGGTGTTCCTGTGGGAGCATCTCCGAGTCACATCCCTCAGGGATGAAACTGTACTGCCAATGACTATTCATGTACAACTCTGCCGTGCAACACAAAGGTGGCAAAAATTACTGTAATAGCCAGAACATTCATCCCACCAAAGGCTTCTTTCTGAGTGCTGGGTGTCTCCTTTGTACTGAATCCCCAGTGTTTACAGGGTTCTATTTGCACTTGCTGTGGATTCCTCCCTTTCTTATCTGAATACAACAACGAAGGAAAAATACCTTGTCTTCTGTTATCTAAGGAGAAAATGGAGAATTGCAGAAACTTGTCAGGGGCTGTGAGGTGCCTTCAGCGCTTGCAGAAAATCATCACCCAAAACACAAAGGCCAGTTTTTCCAGGTTTAAAAAAATAAATAAATCTTTGGGGACTTAAGGAGCAGAGCAATACAAAATATTTGACTGTATTTGTTAGCTTCAGCTGACTGTTAAGAATTTTACCTCCTGGTAGGCAATTCCCAAGAATAACAGCCTTGTTCTGAATGATAAGCTGGCATGCACCCCTTATGGCAGAAGTTCTGCATTTCAATTCAGTAACCAGGAGTGGCAAAGCCATTTTTACCATGTCTGGCATAAACCACTCCAATGGGATCAATGCAGGACTGAAACATGCCTGGGCAACTTGCTTTAATTCAAGCCAGTATATAAATCTTTTAGTAGCAGCAGATTTTTTTTTTTTTTCATAGATCACAGCTTATTTTAGGAATATATATCTACAGATATTGTCCTCTTTCTCCAGTCAAAAGTGTTAATGTAACACTCAACCAAAATTGTTCTCCATGCAAATGTTTTTCTCCTTAAGGAGAAAGGAACACAGCTTTTGAAATCATACTGCATCCCATAATTGCACTGAGAAAGTCAGGGAAACTGGCCCTTTTGCTAATAGGGTAACTATGGTGGAGCAGCTTCCTAAACAATATCACAGGAAGGATGTAAAAATTATACTCTGAAGTAACAACAGCAGTTTCCAAAGCAAACAACAACTTGATAGGTCATTTTTCTGACCCCTGTTACTTTATTACAAGTCTCATAATAGCCATTCTTGTATTTTAAGACTTTAGCTATCAGAGCAACATTATGCAGAAATTTCAATTTCTTTTTGTTTTTTAAGTTACATCTCCAACTATGAAAAACACAGCTTAAAGTTCAAGCCAGCTGAGGAGCTTAAAAGGTCAAGTTTACTTTTTTTTTTGGTAGATTCACATAATGTAATGATGGAAGTGTCATAGTTCACATGCTGAAAGGCAATAAAGCATGTGCTGCTTGAGAAAAGAACTCAACTGAATTAGCTACAAAGAAAAACTTGCACTAATAGGCATCTGAATTCACACCACTAATTTCTGCAGAATATAAAACATCATTTGCAATAAGCAGAAATGAGCACAATTATTTTTTATAATTAAATGTTGTTCTGACTCAGCAGATGGATTCGGTGCTGTTGTCATTGTTCACAACTCTCTCAAGCAGCAACACAGCTTTTAATGGGAAGCTCAGCAAACACTGCACCAGCCATGTCTCTGGAAGTGACACTATTTTGAGAATGGGAAAGTAAAGAGGATTAAACTTCTCTTCCCACTTCAGCCAAGCAAGAATTAGGCAAACAAGCATGGGTGAAGAAGCACCTCCACTGTTTCACCTCTACAGAGGCAGCCTTGTCTTTCTGGTTTCAAAACATGCTCTTTGAACAACTTATTCTGTGCTCTCAGACCTCTTTCTGTTACAAATTTCCACAGAGCAAATCCATGTCCTGAACTCACTCTTTTGGCAGTAGCCCTTGATGGAGGGAGGCATGAGGCAGTGAGGAATCTCCTTAGTTTGCTTCCTCAGCCCTGTCCGCTTCCCAGTCACTCAAATCAAGGAAAGGATCTAAATCTGGGGCAGCTCTATGAACTGCCTATGCAAATCAGCAGCTCTGCCTATAAGCTGGGAGCAGGATTTTCACCTCCCACCACACTGATGTCAGTGCCACAGGAATCCTCTGCAATTCAGAGCAAAAAAATTCTCTTTGTTTCACCCTGACCTGTGCCTGTCCTATAGCAAATAGATGTCTATGTGCAAACAGGGCCAGGCTGGAAAAATTCCCAGGCTTCACAGAGGACAGCACTGCACGATAACCAGGTCTCCCAGACATAAAATGCTTTGATTAAATTGGGGCAGCTCTGAAGCAGGCAGGCAAAGACAGTATCGATGTTTACTCATATGTAAAGATATTAGTGAAGATTCTGGCTTGGGTAATATTTTCCAGCACAGCTGAGCTTTAAATTTAATGAGATCCTCATTTATATTCTGGAAAAGGGAATAGGACAGAAAACTGCACATGTACTGGAAATCAGCAACAAATAACATTAATGCAAGCAAATAAAAACATGTACGGGTAACTTTTATCCCTGTGCTCCCTGGCCTTATTAAAACCCTGCTGGAGCTGCTATCACAGCAGCTCTACCCTGCAAGCCTAACAGGTTGTACCAACAATCTCACTGTGCAGCAAGAGATGCAGGGAGCCACTTAGTGAATTACAGCCACAGGGACAGGCACCCCAAGGGGCTGCAGCACAACCAAAGGCAGTGTCTGATAAAAATTTAAGGAAAGACAGAAAAGAAGTAACTGTTTTTCCTTCTCTGTCTCTACTAAATTTAGAGGGGGATATCAGACTTCCCCAAAAGATGGCAAGAATAAGATAAACAGCAGAGAAGGTGGAGCAGAGGGATGGCTACAGGCAGTACAAGTAATAAACTCCAATTCCACATTTGCCATCTAACAAGTTTTTTAATATATGTCTTTTCACCCTACAACTTTAATATTAAACTTGGCAAGTAGGCAAGCCAAGGAATCAAACAAATCTGATAGAAAATACTTAATACAATATTGCTAAAACAAGTCAATTGGAATCAATATATACAACTCCCTTTCCTAGGAATATATGTGTGTGTGTGTCTCATATCTGCAGGTTGTTCAATAACATTAATGAGAATTTATGTACCTGAAGAGAGAAGTGAAGGCATGAGTGAAGTAAATTTCTGGTTCAGATATAGTGGTTATGCTCGTGGCTGCCCGGAAGGAAGCACGCAAGGAAATTGCTAAACATCTTTTGCTTCATTTCTTTAAGTTATAGCTGACTGTAAATTACATTTAATAAACCTATTATTCAAACCCTTTTGAGAACATTTAAGCACCAATAATGTTTACTATGCCAATGCACTGTGTGTTCTTATAAGCCATGTATCTTACTGAAAGTCACAGGGCCAGTTCCATCACTATGATTCTCATGAGCTTCCTTTGGTTCTGGCAATTAGGCCATCTGCCAGGAGCTGAAATCATTAGCAATAAAAAGAAAGGCAACAGCTCTGCTTTGTAGTCCCTTCAGTCAGTCCTGGTTCCATTAGCCACTGGGGGCACCATGAGAATCAGGTGAACAAAGAACAGTACCAGAGGACATTGTAAAAAGGGAGGAAATTTTAAAGAAGTGCTGCAAAAGTCAATGGGAAAACAGAAAAAAAACCAAACCCAACTTTTTCACAATGAGAATTCTTTCAGAGCAGCACTAGGGATTTCATCAGGTCCCTTTTTACAATGTCACACTCTGTGGTCCTCACCACTGCCTCTCAAACTTCTACCCATCTCTTGCTTGCTCATTCAGGCATTTGATCAAAACTATTTTCTGTTATTTATATGTGTGTGCACAGACACACATGGATCACATTCTTGATTAAGGCATTTAAGCACTGCTGTGATTCAAATAATAATACTAATAATGGATTAACCAGCAGTGGACATTAGTGCAGCTGATGATCTTTAGCCTCCTGCCTTGAGCCTGCAGGAAATCAGAAGTCTTTGCCCGTAATTGAAGATGAGATGTAAAGAGAATGGAAATTCTGTTTGATAAAGGAGTTTGGATTTCAGAGCTCTGTTGTTCAAAGCAGCATGAAACCTGCAAATTTCAAAATCTTCAGAGAGAAAATAAACAAATCTAATGCATTGAGACCAGTTTGATGGAACAGCATTTTCCAATGAGAAAATAATTGCATTAGCTTTTATTTCCACTTAGCTGTAATATCAAAGAATATAATAATATTGCTCCAAACAATAATCTCTTTAAATGGCCTGGAGAGGGTTGCTGAAAGGCAGTGGACACTAGGGTGGATCAGTGGTAAAGTACAGCACAGAAAAATCCCTCAGAAATTTCCTTTCATGATACAAAAGATCTCATTCTTAAATGTGAAGATTTTTAAAAGGCCAAAATTTACTCAAGTGTAAGGTGAAGGAGGACACATGACCACATTGACAGAGTTCTGCCTTATTCCAGAAGACTGGCAAAAGTTGAATAGTGATAAAATTTCAGTGACTGTATTCACTCACCAAAATTAGCTATAATTCAGCCACAGAAAATGTTTATCGAACTGTCAGGTGACCCTCCAAGATGACAAAGAGCACATGCTCTCTTACTGCCTCTTTGAAAAGAGGTCACAGAAAACTGTATCCCTACCTAACCTCCAATATTTATTATTTTATGCAATAAACAAACATATGGTGTAAGTTTTCATTTTTATCTTTTATCACTAAGATCTCATGCCTCCTAAAATCATGAGATGTCTCCCTGCACTTGGGGGAGGGGACAGTGTATGTTGGATAAACTCAGGGATGAGCTTTTTCTCTGAGCCACAGGATATACCCACAACAAAATCAATCACCCCTCTATCTTTTTAGAGCATCTAACAGAGTATTTCCTACATAGCTCTGGCAGTAACATAAGAATATTGCATTAAAATAATCCAGTCCACAGAGCAAAATCAAAAGTGCATATGGAATAAATAAAATGGCAGTAGTAGTAAACATGCCCTTCATTGCATTAATCACAATATTTTTTTCTCTTCATCAGTTAGCAGATGATTCAATAAAGACACTAAAAGTGCAGAACCTAATTCTCAACAAACCTGGGCTCTGCACAAGCTTTTGCTTCTCATAAATGAAAGCTAAACACACCAAGGGAGTGTGTCAGATACCAGGATTTCACTCGAGGGTGTTTGCTGTTAAACAAGCAATCAAAGCCAGCGGTTACAGAACACAAATTGCCAAACATCAGACCACACTCATTATGTCTAACATCTCCCATGTAAGAGGATAAGGTAGCTTTTAACCAGCAAAGGACCCTGAAACTGAAGGCAGAAGTGCTGGCACTTGAAGAAAACATTCTTGCTTTCTGGTATCTCTACTGATCCCCTTCCTTCCCCCCCAGCTATCTCAGGAAAGTCAATTATACCACTCCATTTATACATGTGTAAAACGCACACATGAACTGTTTAGGAATCAGACATAAAACAGTAATGAGAAACCACCATGCTATCAAAAAAAAAAGACAAAAGAGAAAACTGCAAAACTTCCAAGGACAAAAGATATACCAAACTAAAACTGAAAAACAACCAACCAAACAAACCCACCAAAAAAAACAACAACAGAAGTCTTTGTCAGAACTAGCTTAAAAGTGCCAAAGAGTAAAAGAAATATTGCAGCATATCATCAGTACAAAGCACTTGATAATCCTCTTTTGATGTTTCTTGCAGAAGCTCTAAAGAATTCAGAGACAAAGAAAGAAAAGTGCGATGTTGCAGAATGGGAGGTGTCAGAGTCCCTGTCCTGGCAGTTTACCCAGTGCTATCTGCAGACAATGCTGTCCTCACTGTGCACATATTCCTGCAAGATCCTCATCCTCAGAAATACACCACCATTCCAGAGCTGGGTCACTGTAGAAGAAACTGAGACAAAGCCTGATTTGCAGTTCTGTTTCAAGTAGGGCAAAGACTTTTGAAAGCAGGGAAACTAACCCAAACCAGCCATCCAATCCCAGATATGTCTAGAAGTCAGGACCAGAAAAACTTGCAGAAGAAATAAGACCAGCACAAAAACCTCCTGCAAGCCCACCAACATGACAATTATCGCTGAAGCAGATGTCAAGAGGCAGTTCAAGCTAAAAAGCTGATGCTTGACGTAAACCCATAGATCTTCAAATGTGCTTCATAGTTTTAATCTAACCTAAGACAAAGCTTTATTGTCTCTACTTTGCAGTAACCTGGCTGATGTCAATGATACTACACAAAAGAAAATTCGGGCTCCAACCTTTTGTTTTTATTGCCATCTCCATCCCAATCAAATATTTCTCCTAGGTCAAGTCTCTCAAGTGTTCTCCCATTCTCTTTTGTAGCCAAAAGTGGTGTGATCCTTCAGATGAATATCTCTCATTGTCTCAACCTCTGAGCCCACTTCATTCCTGAAACTGTTCAGGGCTCTTGCAGAGACTTCAGCACTTGGAGACTGAACATTTTTTAACCCCACTGCAGTGCTGATCCTTTTCATTACCATTACACTGTTCCCATGTAACCCAAGAGTTGCCCAGCATTCCTTACCCTCCATCTTCACTCTTAAGGACTTTAGTCCTGCAAAATTGCTTGAATTAGAGGTCATTTCACTCTCATCTCTCTTGTTGTGGCTGCCACTCTGAACACACTAGATCAAGTGAGGACAACATGGTTCTTATTGTCCAAAAATACTACTATTCCACCTCTTCTTTTCTCTTTTTCTTCCACTGCAGCTGCCTTCCTAGATGCTGCAGACCATTTTCTAGCATCTTCTGAAGTAAGAATATAAGAAGAAGGAAGCATTTTCACCTAAAACCCACTGTCAATACAGAAATTCAATCAATCTCACCAGAACTGCTCACAGTCAAACCATCGGTTTCAACAAGCTTTTAGATTCTACCTTTGGGCTCCTGAAGGTGCAAAAAGAAACAGGTGTGAAAACTTGCTTTGCTTATCATATTTCATATAATTCTTACTGGCACCATGACAAAACTGATAAAAAAGTTGAGGTGAGATTTCCGAACTATGCAGCAGTGGGAGTGCAATTAAAAAATGGCTGGGGTAATTTCAACAGAGCTGGCACATTTGGGCAAGGAAAAGGAGTCATGAGTGTCCTTGTGGGTGCAGAGTTTAGGACTATCACAGGCTTTATAGCAGAGCACAGATTAAAGCCAGCTTGGGGAAAAAGCAAAACAGAAAGGAGGACAAAGAGAAGCCTTCTCTGAACACTCTCCTCTCCAGCAATCCTTTCTGTTTCACTGGGTTTTGAGGCTGTTTTCCCCATGGGTAGAGTGGAAAAGCCACAATGACTGGAGAACAAAAACCAGAATGCATTTTCTTGTGGTCAGAAGAGTAGAAGACTTTCAATTGTTACTGACACTATGAATATACATTAGTCATTTATAAATTTATAGACTACAGCCACACTGTACAGGAGCTGAATGTGCCAAGCTCATTCAAAATGTATCCTTCAGGCACAGAAATATTCCTTTTTATTTTTACTTTTTTTTCCTTTTTATTTCTATTTTTTTCCTTTTCTGTTTTTTTTTTTTTTGTATATACTTCTATTGTAAACAAATGGAAATGCCAAGATGATGTACTAATTATTATATGGAAAGCCCATAGCAAACTCAGTTTCAGACATGAGCTATTTTACTGTATCATCTCTTTTTGATGATGCTGGTGTTAAAAATAAAGAATGAATCATTTAGAAAAAGGACAAGCTAAACAAATCTTGCAGAAATTGCTTCTCCTGCTCAGGTATGCACCCACAAACTGTGCAATGCAGAGAAATCTCAGGTAGCTTTCAGTGAACATCTCTCCTTTGACTTCTCAGCTCAGTAAATCATCTTAAGAGGGAGCTCCACGATGCCACAATAGATTTCTCCTGACCTCCAAGCAGTACATTTACAGCCAGCTTGAATAGCCTTTGTATCCCAAACTGCAAACATGAAAGTTGATATAATCCTTGAAAGCTTACCAGAAGCATTGAGACAGATATCTCTAATATTAGATAAGAAAAATAGATCCCATAAATCTATTAAGAACACTCTCCTGTTTGGAACCCAATGACTGTAGCAATTGGCTGTGGAATAGACACTGAATACAAAACATCATCTGCTCTTTGCTTCTGGTTTAGCCAAAGGGGGAAATAGAAAAGAAAAAAAAAAATGAAAACCAATAGCATATGATTTTTATTCAGGTATTCACAGGGGGAGACTTGAGTGTCATTAATCTCAGGCCAGCTGCAGTCAAAGAGTGACTCTATCTGCTACTTAATTTAGACATTCTTTGAGATACTGCTCATGTGTCTGAGCATCAGGGCTGAATAGGCCATTGGAAAGCACAGCTCAGAGTTACCAGTGAGGGCAGTATTTGCTCTGATGGTGCTCCATGGTGCACTGAAGCATTTAAGAATTCACAAGAGCATTCCTTAAAACTCTGGGTAACCTTCCCCAGCCACCTGAGCCACCATAGTTTAAACCAGACATTTCCACAGACAGTGAGAGCTGGGTTTCCTTTCATCTCTTTCTTGGCCAGTGTGACAATTAAGGGTAATCACACTAGGATATTTTTGATTCAGATTTTCAGCATTATTTCACTAAGACCTCTCTGAGTCCTGTTTTCCAAGTGGGCTCAGTGTCGCACCAGAGCACTTAAAGAAAAAATTGATAAGAGGATTTTTGGAAGAAATTACAACAATGCCTCAAACTGATGAGGACCAGCCCTGGATCTAGTTGCCCTCCATCCATACCACTGCAGAAGAACAATTTACAAAGAGTATTTTAAAGTAATCACACATTAAGAAGCTCTCACAGAGAAGGACTCACAACCTCCTAGCAGCTTTTTACTAGTACAGTGCTCTCTAAATAACACAATGCTATCCCTGGAAGAAACTTCCACCTAAAGACAGTGAAGCCACAAGACTCTCCTCCAGACAACATCAAGAGGCTCAGGGTAGGAAAGTCTAATGACAGAGCAATACCTGGTTACTTGGTGTTTATAGCATTTTACACCTTTCTGCAGGAGAGTGACACATATAGGAATTTTCTAATTTGTTTTCAGTCAAATCATTCCACTGACAATAACCTTAGAGCACTTACAGGAAACTCTGGAGCTAGACTGGATAATAAAAACACTGCTTTGGCTCTTGAGTTTTTTGCACCTGCATTTTGAATACTTTCTTAGCTCCTACTCGTTTTGTAACTACATAAAGGCTGAACGATGCTTTACTTACAGCAATTCCCATTTATTTATGTTGGCTCCAAATTGCCCAGAAGTTGGATAGATAGAGGGCAATTTTCCTTATGAATGGAATAAAGAAACCAAGTGGAAATGAAGTAGCCCTCAATGTTATTTTCCCACTTCTCCTTATAGGCTGTTTTGTGAAATGCATACCGCAGAGTTTTGAAAAATCTTTGGGTCACTGCTCATTCAGGCTGAACTCAGTACAGCTTTATATATACTTTATTACACATGAAATTTAGGAATCATGTTTTTGAGGCGTCTTTACTGCCATATTCTTCATCTCTGAAAGGAATTGCTAGAGACAGAGAAGAATAAAGCTTGAGATCCAAAAACATAAAGTGATTCATCGAGTGAGCAAGCCTGGGTAGCTCCAGTTCCTTAGCAAATCCATCAAAGCCAGAGCATAGAAAAAGCAAAACAGCAAAATGGCACAAAAACACCTTTTCTGAGGTCCTAGCCTTCTAACATTTTTCAAGAGCAGTTTAAGAAAAGAAAAGAACACTAAAAGAAAGGGAAAAACTTTGGAACTAGGTAAAGTTTTTATTCTTGTAGTTGAAAAGGAAGCAATTCCTGGAGGTCAGCTCCATCAAGGAAACTCAATTCACTGTTCAAGCCTGTCACTTTCAAAGCTCTGATGCACCTCTTAAGAACCTGAAAGAGTCCTCTACTTCTGCATAAATCACAGCGCAGACAGTTTCTTTCAACACATTCATTTCTTTACCCATTTACTGGTGTGGTGGCAGGCGGTGTAATGGCATAAGGCTGTAAGTAAACAAGTAAATAAATAAATATATGCCAAATAACAAAATCTAAGTAGAGAGATTTAAACATGATGCAAGGAGGAAAATATAGATGATAAATTCTGGTGGCAAAGGTGACTTTTTTGAAATATTTAGCTAAATGAACATAAGGCATTCAGTTCAAAGGAACAAAAGGAAAAATGACTGGCAGGAAAACAGCTACCTTTGGCAACAGTAGTGCATTTGTGAACATTTCTGCAACTCCTTTCCCTTTGCTTTTTCAAATTTTTCTTCTTCCCCAATAGTTATGAAGCTAAAAATAATATTCTTAAGGAACAGACAAAGCTGCCAAACAAAAAACACCACACTACAGGGGTGCAATACCCAGCACAGAGGACCAAAGTGAGCTGCCTGGCTGGTGTTACATAGAGGAACCCCCATGTCACAACTGATTTCCAAGAAATTAAGCAGGACAGGCAAACAAGCCAGGGAACAGGTCTGAGACCATGAGGTTCTGCACTGGGGTACTGATAGTGCCCTCCTGCTGGAACCACAGAAACACAGAGGAAAGGGGCTGAAAGTCCAGCAAGGTTTGTACTCCTTCCAAAAGGGCTCCAGCCGGTCCAGGCTGATCCCATGGGCAAACCAAGCATTGCCATTGAAGTGGCCCCTTGCTTTTTTAGGGCAGGGAAGACAGAGATCCCTTGTGTTGGCCATTCTAGCACCCAACAGGATGTGGACTGATGGCAACTCAGCTCAACTATTACAGGTTTACCAGGAAAAATGAGAAGATCAAACTTTTCATCCATAGGGCTATCCAGAAAATGAGAGTTGTTCATGTGTTGGAAAAGGCTAGCTGAGATCCTTAGTCCTTTTCCTCCTATCTCCTTAGAGACTATAAGGAAACTCACCAAAAAATAATTAACCACTCATATTTCTGAAAATTGCCTTCTGCAGAAAGATGATGTTGCTACATGGACCAGAAAAATGCCTAATAATTTGTTTTTAAAGGCTAGTGGGGCAGGGGCTGAAACACTACCCTGAAGTTTGATTCTGCACCTCTCGGGTCCCAGTTTTTTCTAAACTGTTCCTCAAGCCAGTGGAAGGCTTTCCACCGGGTACTTTTTATGTGCAGCCCTTTCGAGAGACCCTCAGTGTAGGAGGAACTGATTACCAGGAAGGTACACCAAAGCTGCAAGTTTAGTGGTACCTGTTTCATTGACATTGTGTAAAACATAGCATCAAGCCCATTTAAATTCATTTAAAAAGCAGTCTTTTAAAAGAACACGTCCTTCATTAAACTCTCAGCACTCCATCTACCAAAGGAAGGGTTTCACCTGTTTCCTCATATGCCAGTGCCACAAGTCTATCCAATTCTTCTCTTGAAAGCTGACTTTGCTCTCAGAAGAACAATTTTATGCTGCATACTGAAGCTAATTTTTGAAATCTATAACAATCAAGTTGAGCTGCCTGATGATGAAATATTGTAGTATAATCTGAGTTAAGAGGACAACTTTGTCTTTCCATGCATTTTATTGTCATCTAATTTTAAACAAATTGTTTTCATTAGTCAAGAAGCTATGGATATTTTTAAATAAATTGTTTTCATTAGTCAAGAAGTTATGGATACACTACTGGCAATACACAGCAACTGTACAACTGGGTGAAGAGTGGAACTAAACAAAGCTCTCATGTATTCCTGCTGCTGAGTCTATAAAGTGGGATTAAAAGCACATTTTATAGAACAGATTTTCCACATGGGTTTATTTGTGGTTAGGACTCGTGATAAGGCAACATTGTCTTCAATCAATATTTGACAGAAGCAGCGGGGATGATCCTTTCTAACTGAGCTGAACACCGTTATGATATCATCTGGAGTTTTTCCTTAATTTGCTGTTGCTCCAGCAGGGAATTCTAGTTCTCACAGCTGTTTTACATCAGGTGCTACTGGAGAGCAAGTTCCTTCATGCAATCCCACTGACTCGAACTGCAGTTGCCAAAAGCTTGGCACATCTGCAAAGCTCAAATTATTCCGGTTCAGCAGAACCACAAATGCCTTGTATGTCTTCACAGGCCTCAGTTTTTCTCTCCTTGCCATTCTTGAGTTTTTAAGAGCACTCCTTTCTCCCTCTCTTGCTATAAGCCCTTAACTACTTTTCTTTCCATTGGGTGATAATCAGTCGATAAGTGAATAGTAGTTTTAGGCTTTGGGTGGGATAACATCACTGAACTCAGCTGGAATTTTGCTTCTGGCAACTGTATAGCCAGGAGCCTGAAGCTTTAGCACAGTTTGCCCCACAGCAAAGAAAAATGTATTCTTAGCATGGCAGGAACTCAATTGAATTTAACAGAGCTTATCCCCAGGGGAAAGAATCCCTTGCAGAAATGCTGAAATTCCAAAATAAGGGGCCTTGAAAAGCTTCTCCATACCTGAATGCCTGCCCTGTGTAAGTGCTGACATAGACATGCAAATTGCAAAATGAGGTTTTAAAAACTTAGTCATACAAAAAACCTACCCTGATGATCACTGAGAATAGAAAATACTTAGTTTAGAATTTTTAAAAGTTCCAAAGAGAAATGAGACTAAAATAAAACAATATACAGAGATAATAATAACTACAAAAAAAAAAAAATAGAGGATGAATCATAGTTGCCTAGTCCTGGTTTGGGTTTGTTTGAAGAGAAATAGGTTTTCTGGGCCTGCCAGATGAAGAACATAAAGTAGAAACTCCAGGGAAGTCTTCTAATTTAGAAAAAAAATCAAAGCCAACTGACTAAAAGTAAAGAAGCTGCACATGCCACCAAATGAACGGGTGCTACCACTTGGAAAGAACACAGTCATTAGTTTTATGAGCTGACATTAATTAGCTCTGTTATTTCTATTGGTACCAGTTAAGCTCTAGGCAAAGGCGCCTTTCATGTTAGATACAGCATGTGTTTATGGAAGAAAAGTTAATTTAATGCTCTCTCTAGTTAAATACCATGCTAATCATTATTAATGCTGGGCAATTTTGTAGCTTAAAACAATACAAAACAATCTGAGGATTTAGACTGAAAAATACCTGTTGTGAGCCCAGTTTGATAATTATAATTTAGGATGGTCTGGTGTGTAAGGAGCAGGCTTTCCCCAGGCATAGCATCCCCTTCCCCCAGCTGCGCCTGCTCTCTGCCAACAAAAAAATCAGGGCAAACAAGGTATTTACAGCCTGGAAGGAGAGAAGTCACTGAGAACCCGATATGAATCCTTCATCCTGCTGTCCTGATCCATAACAATCTCTTTGGTCTGTCTCTGCAGCATCTCTGGGAGTTACACCAGGATGTCTGGGGTCTCAAAGTATGACTGTGACTGCACAACCCGAGCACCACTGCTGCAGCAATGCCTACCTGCAGAAAATGCAACAGGAGGTTTAGCCTCCCTTTCTTCAAAATAATAAAACATTCTGCTTGGGTTTTTTGCAGGGTTGGCAGTGGCAGAAATTAAAAAAAGAAAAATTAAAAAAAAAAATCACAAAGTTTCAGAAGAGCTCTGTGGTATTTAACCGAACCTTTGTGACTCCAGTTAATGAATATTTTACACGAGGCCAGAAGTCATCCAAACTGGGACTTGAAACAAAAATCTAGGATGTTGGGAAAAGCAGGCAGACGAAAAAAATGCAAATTCTGCAACTTTGTCATTAGCTGCAGACTCAGAGCCTTCATTTCATTATCTTTAAGTGCCTAGCTGTTTGTGCTGCCGAGAGAATTTGCAATAAAAAAAGAAGCACAGATGTTTTGCTATACCAGCCTAGGCAAAACATCCCTTGAGCAGTAGACCTGGGCAATATATTTAAAGGGGAAAAAATAAAAATATTAGAAAAAATTAAAATTTCAGATTTAGACTTTACCAGAGGCCTGTATACAAAGAAGGGTAGGATCTTTACCATGAACAGTCAAGAGAAAGGATGTCTGAAAGAAGCACAACAGCAAGAAGGGAGGGGAAAAGAAAATTTTAAAAGATGTTTTCAGGATGGTGCAGGGGAATCTTAGGAAAAGACATCTTAGGTGTTCTCCCAGCATCAATGACCTGAGTTTGATGTGATCCAAGAGAGGAAGGGCAGTTTTCCAAATCCATAAAATACACAAGGCAAATTTTAGGACTTTGTACCACTAGAATAAATGTGGCTCACTTCAACCCAAAGAAAACTAGCACAATACACTTGAGAAAATATTTTACCAATGTGATGAAAAAAGAACAATTAACACTCATAGAGCATGTAAAATCTTAAGGTGAATTTTCCCCCATGAAATAGAAGATGTAGAGCCATTTCTGATCTGAGTATGCAGTTACTCAGATTAGAATAAAATCTGGCATTTTCTTTGAAGTAGCTGCATATTCTACAGGAACAGTAATAAGAACTTAGCTTTTATTGTGTCTAATAAGAGTCTCAGAACAACATCTTAAGTAATTTAACTGATTTACACACCAGATAAGCAACCATTGTAGCTATTATAATATTATTTTAAAAATTTAGGTATGAGCTATCAAGGTCCAAAAAAATAAAGAGGGAAGAAGGGCAATGGTTGTAAAACTCCGCCAGTGTGCAAAATAAACACCAATTTAGACTTCAGCCATATAGCTCTGGCATCAAATTCAGAATGTAGCTCCACAGCTTCAAGTTGTCTTAGAAATGTGCATCTTAGCATTTTGATTGAAGGAATAAAAGCACAATTGTACATCACTGGAAACAGGTATCCAGTGGTTCCAGCTCCAATACAGCCCAAGAAATTAATTTCTATTTTGGTCTGTATACGGAACCAGGGGGAAGAGAAAGTTTGGGTGAATCATTTCTTTCTCCTCCATCTTTTCTAGTGTTTCTCATGCCACAGCCGTCAGCCCTTATTCATATATCCTCTTTCAGTTGCTGGTTATAAAAGTTATACTACTAAGCAAAGAATTTTTTGGACCCTGTCAATTTTGCATTAATTTGTACACTAGAAATTCAGCAATAAAACTTCTTCTGTATTTAGGCTCTGTTTATAAGACCGAATCTAACTCAGTCATTGAGAAATCATGAACCACTCACTCCAAGCACAAGACTGGATTAAAAATTTACTTGTATATTTTTTTTGCAGTTTTCTGGGCAGTAGGGCACATGTTCCCAAATTTGCTTCCAACATAGGGATTCACTGACACCCACCTTTAAACAACAGCTGAAATTCTCATAAAGGCACACAACTAGAGGAGCTAGGGCTTAGTAGAAGAAGCAATTTCCAAGATCCATGTCAAGATGGAGTTAGCATCAGAAATGATCAAGTGCTTCCAACACTGACCTCTTGCAGAAATGAGAAAAGGTGCATTGAGCACATGCTCAGGTTACTCAGAGCAAAGCAACACAAAACATCGTTTTTCTTCCATGTCTTGCCAGATTAAATTCCCCTTCGTGCAGGAGATTAAAGTGAAATCTAAACATCTCTGAACATGACATAACTTTTAGACAATGAGGAGAAATACATAAGGCCTAAAAATATTGGATGGTTAAAGTTTAGTGCTCTCAATTGCAAAACTGAAGGCAGTAAGAACCATAGGTGCTCAGACTCCTTGGAAAGTCAAACACCAGAAAGCATGAATCACTTATTTCAGAAATACAACAGTGAACAAAGCACATATCAAACATTTAAACAACTTCTTTCTCTCCTAACTCAGCACATAAAGAAGAAAGAATAAAACATGAGAATGAGAGGAGGATGTCCTAATACTTTCCAGGAAGAGCTGCTTCAATCTCTGATTATTCCACTGTGCATGCTACTTTCCAAAAGCTATCAGGTAATTACTAAAAAGGATCACTTTTTAGTGATCATCAGAGCACTCCACAGCAGGACTTCATGGCTCAAGACACTGACCTGGTTAACTCCTCCTCCTCACAACCATCTGGTTTTAAGAGCCATGTCCTTTCCTCATCATCAACCACCACCTTTACCTGGGAAATCATTCCCAACGTTATGACTTATGGCTGTGAAATACTAAGCATGTAAAGGAAATAACCTGCTCAAGGAATCCAGAGTTTGCTGAGTGTTTCTAGGTAGCTGAGCCGGGGGAAGAATGGGAGCTGGGATTCTCCAGAGACACAAGAATGATTAAAATACGCACAGCAGGAAGAGGGAACAAAACCAGCATCACCACAACAAAAAATCACCACAACCCAGCATCACCACAACAAAAAATCACCACAACCCAGCAACAACACAAGAATAAAATGGAAAAAAAAATTATTCCTGAGGGTTAGCTACAGAGGTAGTGGGGAAAAAGATTCCAAAACATTTCTGTTGGAGAGTTCAATGATACAGGCATGCAAAATTTAACAGGACACACCAGGAATTAATGATCTGTCCTTGAAAAGAGAGGCTTGCTCTGCTGAAGCAGGACTACTCGAGACAATGTTCTGTTCTCCCAGAATGAGAAATATATTGTGAGAAAAGAAAAGGGAATGAAAGGGAAAACAAAGCTTCAAACTAGCTCTATAAATTATAGGTCTAAATTTCTTAAGAGTGAGATGAAAGAGCATGTATCCTGTGTGGGTCCCCTAGGAACACTGCAGCTTGCTGGGAAAAAGCCATTTTTCCCCAGCAGGATTCCAGGGTCACTTGGATGTTTTTGAAAAGCAAGTAGAAGCAAAAAAGTACAATCTTTCAAAGAGAGTTAGTGATATCTGATACCTAAGATCAAGACAGGAGAGAATCTTTGAAATACTGGAAGTGACCCACCAGACGACTTACATTTATTTTTATTTTTGGATATTTCAGGGTGGCTGATGTATTGAAAAATATGGCATAGAAGCTGAAGTTGGAAAGACTAGAAGCACAAAAGCACATAGCCTGGGTAGATAGATTTGGACATTACAAGCAAGTACGCCAAAGCATTTGCTCCAAATAAGTCATGTTAGGCAGATTTTTTTTTTCCATGCTAATAAATATCTATCAGTAGTTCTGTCTTCAGAAGAGATTCATGCAAACATCTGTTTCCCTGGGGTCCAATCATGATCAACACCAGCAACAAACCAGCACATATTCATCACTGCTAACATCACAAAGTGGAGAGCAGTCCTTAGCAGATGCTCCTTCTAGCCTGTACAAAGGGGGCAGGAATGCACTCTGATCCCCAGCATGGAGAAAGTAGAAACCCAGACCTGGAAAAATGTTGGAGCAAAACTGAAGGAACTGTGTCACTGTGTCTCAGAGCTAACTCATTGTTTTCTCTCACCACGGTACGTAAATACTGAAGAGCCAGTCTAGCAGAGCTAAAAGGGAACAAGGTCATTTTTCTCAAAATCCATTTCTTAATGAAACATTTATTCGACAAGATCAGACATGAAACAAGCAGGACTCTGGCAGCTGATGTAATATTTATTATCTTTTATAAGTGAATCACAATAAGAAACATTCTGACCACTAATCTTGCACAAGTCTAATGCTCATGCTATGGACAAGCCTGTAAAATCCAAATGAATGTATTTACACATTTGAAGTTTTCTAATCCTGGGTACCTCTAACAGTTTACAACATTGCTGCTACTCTTTTAAATACTAAAGGTCACAATGTCTTGGAGTCATCCTGGTTATTCCCCACCTATTACCTTTAGTCCCTACTCCGCCTTCATAGGGCCTTCCATAAGGAATTTATACATTTAGTGATCAGGGTAAGAATTTTCATGGATTTTATTGTCAATTTCAGTTCAATACTACTTCACTCTAGCAAAAGGATGCACTTAAATATGAAAACAAACCTCAGTGCATGCTTTGCATGTTCATAGTTTCATGGTCCGTGATCTAGAACCATCTTGCATTATGAAGAATATTGCAGAGTACCTGACTATTGGTACCATCCCACGGGAATTTTCTCCTCATTAATGAGTCACAAGCTAGATTTTAATATCAGTGTACCAAAAACACTTTGAAAGGAAATAGTTTGATTTGTCTCCTTGGCTTTCCTTCAGTCATTTATCTGAATATTTAACGCCACATAGTGACATTTATTCACATATAATAATTAGGTTAAGGCAACATCCTCATACCACAAAAAGAAATCAAATATTGTAAAACTGTGTGTTTGCTCATGTACAGAACTCATTCAATGGCTCTTTGCTAACACCCTGGGGAAGGAAGCTGAAGTCCTCAGTCTGTGAAAACATTCTGATGCCTCAAGGACAGCAAAACTGGGAAATTTAGATGTCTTGTTAAATTGTGGGGATTTTCTCTTTGGCTGTGAGGTTGGTTGAAGCTTGAAAATTCTGTTCTGTTCAATTTTCCTATTACTAGCCCTATTTTTGTAGAAAACAGTCTCTAAAACATCTTCCTGAACTGCCTCTATCTTTCTTCTTTCATTTTGGAAAATTACCAAAAGGACTGAAACTAATTATCCTCTACCTGCCCATTTTTCAAATAGATGAGCAACATTTGAGAGCACAGTTGTCAAACAGATTTCATGATTACCTTAGCTTAATCAAGAAGAGGGAAAGCAATGAATCTTGGGCTAATTAAACAGACATCCTCAGCTTCAAAGCCCTTGGCCTCGGTGCTTGTCTGCAATTGCCCAACTGGAGAACAGAACCAGTACAGAGATTTGATTAGGACAGGGCTGTGTTTCTAAGCCCAGGGTGGAGCAGTGCAATGCAGAGCAGCTACCTTGCAGGGAGCAAATCAAATCCTTGCAAGACATCATTGTTTTTACAGGCCCCAATTGTTAATGCATAGCTAGACACTCAGATTGTCCTTACTAGAGAATTTAGAACCTCATTTTTATTTTCTGTTGCTTTCAGATACTCTTTGCACAACTTTTAGCAACACAAAGCTACCAATTATTTGAATGTAAACGTTACAAATATTTAAATAGTATAGGAACCTCTTCTATGCCAAAATTTTAAGAATTAATTAAAAAAAAAGTAAAATCAGCTTTTGATAATTTAGAAAGCAACAATTGGTCAGACTTAAGTTCATGGCCAGAGTTAAGCAAAGCCAATATCTTTTATATACAAGTATTTCGTGATGCAATTTTAATTCCAGGTATGAAAACTGTATTTTCATGTCTATAAAATATTTAGACATGGTTTAATTCAAATGGTTTCCCATTTTGAAAGCATACTTTTATTTATTACCACGAAAACACGAACGTACCAGATGGGAAAGGAATACTCTGCTAGTCTTATGAAGCTTCTTGTACACAACCAATGCCAATGTTCAAAATCACAGCCCAAAATAACTCCCCTCTGTTCATCACACAGCCTACGGTAGGCAAAGCCTGTCATTCAGTGACAGTTTGAAGAGACTTCATTCCTTACCTTACTGGAAACATAGCTCTGACTTGGCAAACTGCAACTTTTCCAGGAAACCTTATGCACATACTGCTGACAGATCAGCTTTGCATAAATAAACCTTATGAAACCTCTCCTATGCCATCTTTCCCAGAACTGGCTACTTAAAGAGCATATGAAAGGCAACTTAAAGAAAAATACTGACTCTGTATGGGAATTCTGCAGCATAAAAGCAAGAAAGCTCTTCTCAATTACATCTTGTGCAATATGCAGAAAAGGTAACATTGTCTTTACAAGATAATGTGAAAGAAGCATTGCATTGCAGTAGCTATGAGTGTGCAATTGTGCATGAAGAACTAATAGACAACAATCATCAGGGACCAGCAGCTGTGATGAATATCAAATGACTAAATTTTAAGCATTTAAGACTTTCAAAAGGTTGGTTAAAAGGAGCAAAGCTGAGAAAATATAGCTATAGCAGCCATAAATACCTAAAAAGTATCCAGCAATGGAAACTTCTGCTTATTAATCTCACAAGTAAAACTACAAGAGAGATCAAAGCAAGACAGAGGAATTACTAAGGTTATTATCAATCCTCTGAAAATCAAAATCACACCTGGTAATTACAGAATTGATTACAAATGGATGTTTCTTAAAGATAGCAGGAATGAAAACAAAGGACAGAAAAAAGGTATAGGCTGGAAATAATGCTGGGCAAGTGGGGAAGGATAATGTGACACCTGGCACTTAGGAAAAGCATTTTCATTAGATCAATATGCATTACAGCAACTCCTAAGAGTTCTTGTAGATCTTCTACTTGTGGTGAGGCTACAACACTTCACAAACTTCCTGCTGTCCTGTTTTAAAGAACAGCAAATCAAGGGTGTTCCTGCTATCTCTTCAGTCCAGAGGTCTCCAGAAAAGGAGAAAAAGGTAGAAATTATTTCCTCCTTTGATCTTACTCTGGGCATGGAAATCTTGCCTGGTTTTGGGTGTCAGAGTCTCTTCCAGCATTTCCAATTGTGCTCCTGTGACTGAGCCAGCCAGAACATGTTCCAGGAATGTTAAAGGATCAATCATTGAAGAGCATGCACACAGAAACCCTGAGATACTTAAGATGAGTTTGACCCCATCTTCCCATACACAAAAGAATAAAAAAGGTCAAATAGAATAAAAAGGGTCAAATGGGCATAGGTGAATTCTGGTGTAGGTTTTGGCATGGTAAAAATTACTTGTAACACAAGAGAAACACAAACTGCTTTCATAGGATTTCTGAAAGGCTTAAGTGCTCACACTGCGATGATGCCACCAGATTTGAGCATTTAGAGTTATCATGCAGCAAGAATCAGATGTCTTTAGTAGCAGGAGAAATAACCATATTTCCCATTTATAACCAGACTCCAGCTCCTTATTAATATTTAGCCAAAAACTGTCAGGAGATCTGGCATGACACTGAAATATGGCAAGGTAAATTTATGCATAACTCAATGATATGATGACAAAATGTCTACTGGTGCATGACAGGATGAGAAGGGTCAGATTTCTCAACCAATTTATTGGTAAATTGGATGTATGTTGTTTAAAGGAGCTGTAGATAATAACATAGACTAAAGCTCACTGCAGACAAACCCCACCAGGATCCCATCCCTGCCTAAGCAGTGGTGTCCTAGCACTTCCTTTATTTCTTCTTTCATTTCATTAATAATGTCTCATCATTTTATTAAAGGAAACAAGAGATTGTTTAGCATCAAGGTTGGTGCATGGACTGCAGGTCTGGGTCTTTGTCAGCTGAGAGAAGAAATGCCTGGAGGAAAATCAGTCCTTTGTAGACTGGCTATTAAAGGATAAAGGCAGAAATGAAAGGCATCAAGATGATAAAGAGTTGAACAATTTGGATGACTTTATTTATAACAGGAGGGTCCAAACTTAGAAGGAAATTACAGCATCGTGCCAGAGACACAAATCTACACAACAGCTTGAGAAATTAAATGCCCAGGGCCAGACAGTTTGCTGAGTGCCTGAAGACTATAAAGGAAAAGGAGCAGAGCCAAAGAAAAAAGCTGTTAATCCTAAGGAGTAAGGCAAGCAATTCCCACATGATCCATCTTCCAAAACAAAAATAAAGTTAATTCTCACTGCACCACCGAGTGGCTCAGGGTTCAAACACTTCCCAAGCCAAGGAACAGAGCTGTCTTTGGCACCAGGACTGGCCACACACCAGTACAGCCAAAAGAGATCTGCAAGGCAGCCCCATCACCAACCTCCATGATCAGTCCTCAACCATGGGGTAAAGCTGGAACAACATGTGATAAGCACAGAGTGAATAAAGCAGAGGATTGACTTTGTAAAGAAGGTTTACAGTTTGCAATCTGTTCTTTCACAGCATTCTGAAATGGTAAACAAGTGGGAGCCTGTAGCTACGTTCAGAATTGATTATTTTAAAACTTATTTCATGTTGGTCAAGACCTTTCATGTGAGATTATTCTGAGAAAAAGGAGAAAAAGATAATGAGTTCTGAATTAATAACTACCTAAGAGAGAAAAAAGGCATAATTAATGGCTGCCTTTTAGAAAGAAGATTACTTACAGGGAAGTAATTTCAGTGATCAATACTGTCAAATACATTTTTTTCAATGATTGAGCTCTAACATGGACAACAAGATGATGGAATACACCCAACAGCCTAAACTTAAGTACTTTAAAGAGAAATTTATGAGAAATCCAAATTACTTTGGAGCTAAGATGTAAGCACAGTTAAAGACAGTGGAATGTATAAGGGGAATAATGAGCTTTTCAGGCATACTCTGATGTCATAAATGTGGGTGACTTTAATATGGGACCAATCTACCACTGTCCTGCATGCAATGTGCTGAAAGAGCTGAAAAACAGAAGCAACAAGAAGAAAAAACCTAGAAAGAGCTGAGACACAAAAAAAAATCCAAATAGAAAATAGAAAATCAAATATTCAGGATATAAAACAAGACTGTTCCCCATCTGCATTGAGTTCAGATGACTTGCACTCCCCAGAAAGTGCTGACTTACACCCAGACACATTTAAGTCTGCTGACTATTTCAATCTGAAAGCTGTTCCCCCATCCAACCCCACAATCTTCCCATGAAGTCTAGACTTAAATATCTGAGAAAGCACCATTGAAAGCATGAGAGTGCTCCTGACAGTGCTTGCTTCTTACTTTGGGAATAATCAGACAGATAATAAGAGAAAGATCAATAACAGAGCTCTTGCTTGTTTGCATCTCCTGCAAACGCCCATGTCCTCAAAATGCATCACTTTGCCCACTTCTGCCATCTAATAGAGTTTCCCAAAGGGTTAAAATATCCTGAAAAAGTAACTGAAATCCTACTTCTCTTTTTAACCTTGTTAATGGGGTCACACATCACAAAATCTGTAATACATGACCCTCATCTTCCTAACTAATGTTGCTTTTGAACCCTGGTCATCATGCTCACTCTGGCTCTTCTGTTATTCACCTCCAAATGAGAGATTTTCTTTTAAGCCTATGAATGTTAGCTTTTCCCACAAGGAAAGGTCAATAAGCTAAAATTCCAGAGAAGAAGGAAAAAAAAAAAGGTAATGCAATTTCTCTAAGCCAAATCTTCTGAATGTTCTGTGCACGGAAAGAACATCAGGAAGCCTCTCCAAGACTATGCTACAGCTAATCATCCAAAAGTCTGCAAGCCTGTAAGTGCATTTTTCTGCTGGTGCAACACACATATTGATGGAAACTATAGCTGGAATAGCTCCTTTTGGAGGTTTAATGATTTCTTACAGGAAGCAGAAAAGTAATTCTAAAAGCAGCAAACTTGGTTAACAGGACATGACTTCCCTGGAGCAAATGTTTCAAAATCAAGTGAGCAACACCTAGTAAGAACCATTTTATTAAATTCTTCCATCAGATTAGCTCTTCATCTTTCAAAGATTTTGAAGTATAACAAAGTCATATCCTTTATTATACCCTTGTTGGTTCAAACACTTATACACATTTGATTTGTGGTTTGAAGCAATCAAAAACTTGGGCTTCCAGCTTCTCTAAAACTCAGCTTTTAACCTAAATTTCCTGCATAAAGTACAAAGCAGTGCACTCAAATACTACATTATGCATTCTTTCTGAATAAAACCCTTTCCATTTGACAGGGGGGAAAAACAAAGACACACACTGTTGTTGCTGCAACACTCCCAGCTGAAATAAATTTTATGTGCATTTACTGTCACTGGTGAAGCTGTGACCACTTATACTAAAAATTGCTCCTCATATAGTGACTGTGTAATGTCTTCTCCCATCTTCTTGACGAGTGCCTGATTCCATTGCCTAAAATCCTTCAGATTTAGATACTGGGGGACCAAACTTCTACAAATACAGTGAAGGCAACTACATTTAGCCAGGATATTTTACACTTTTATTACTATTCTGTGTGGTTGATACCATGACTTTCCCTCTTGCAATTGTGGCTTCAGAGTACTGCCTGTATCTATTATTCAGTGTTTGCATCTATTGTCTTCTAAATCATTATAGATTAGCTGAGTATTAGCAAGTGCAAAACTGAACATGCACATTTTTAATCCTTTTATGTGTAGCACATTTATTGGAGAGGCTGCCCATTACTACTTCGTAACTAACATTCACAGCCACAGTGCAAAATCTAATGTGCACTCCAGAAAATGGCAATCAAAATGAAATTATGTTGAAATAGTTCAATTCAGTCTTGCAAATTTGAATTTAAAAAGACAACAAGCAAGAAAATACAGCAGTAGTCTCCTTAACTTTTCAATAAACAGTAATGCTCATTTCTCTCTCTCCAAGTCGCTGTGTTTAACTCCAATGTGTCAAGCACGAGAGGAAAATATCAGCAAAAAAAAAATAATCTTCTTGTGGATGGAGGAGTACATTCAAAGTGAAAATAGGATGGTAAGTGAATAAATTGCAGTGCAATAAAAGTTAATCTGTTTCAGAGCAGACAACTTGCTGCCTAATAATACTTGCTGCTCAAATGTGAAACCCTGTTTTTTCTGGTAACACCGACATCATTGCTTGGAATACTCTGTCCCTCATGAATTCATCTGAATGTGGCACAGAGCTGCTGTCTCTATCAGAGGATTGCCTTTCTCACACCATTCAGAAACAGGATAAATAATTAGTTCAATGAGATATTACTAGCAGATCCAGAAATAAATAGGAGGCTTTTGTCAGGCTGAGAGTAAATGCTGGTAGGATAGAGACAAGCAAGTGCTATACAGCATTCATCACTTGTAAGGTAAATGACTTCTTCTGAATTCACTCAGGCAGCAAATGAACAGCTGCCAATGCTGATCAGGGAGAAGTAAAATGTTGCATCTAGGGATGAAGGGTTTCTGTCTTTCTTTTTTTTTCTTGATTTCTTTTTTTTTAGTTAATTTCTTTCCTCCATGGAAGGAGAAATTTTGGCTTAGAGGTCAAAAGAAAAGGTTTCCCATTAGAGCTTTTTTGTTCATGTGGTACTGTCAAAATGTACAAGCTATTAGCAAAGCAGTACTTCTTTTATCCCATTAAGTCCTCCACATACAACAAGATGAAAAAACACCCACTCAGTCCTTACAAACTTTATGATACTTCTGACACTTTCTGAGTCCAACCAGGACCTCTCAGGCACTTCAGGAAAGTCTATGTCTGCAGGACAAAAGCTCCTGCTGAGGGAGGGAGGAAATCAGACAATGCCTCCTCCCAAGTATTCTGGTGCTCAGTGTTACAGGGATAAGCTAATTTTAGAGGGATAATAATCTGGGAAGATTTGCTGCTTTCAAAGTATAACTTCCAGTGAAGAAAGAGTCCTTACTATTGTTTATTTGGGTGCAACACAGAAAACTGAATAAATAATAAAATCAGAGAGCATTGCACATCTCATTTTTAACTAAAGCCATGAACCCTTTTTTAGTCATACAAAATGTAGGGGTTTTCCCACTCTTTTTGTGGCCTGTATTTATTTCTATTATTCCTAAGCAATTAACACTATATCACCTCACAGAAAATGAATTAATTATTGATCCACTCATAAAACATTTAAAATTCTTATAAATTTCCCTTCTGTACCTAGTAATTATTAATTAACATCTTGCTGCCTTTCAGACTTCCAGCAAGTTTGGTGAGGTTATTGTAACAATGGATACAGTCAAAAGAGTGAGTCCTCATCAGTCAATTATTTGCTCTGTCAGGAAAATTCTCACCAAAATGCAAATGTTTTGAGCAAGAACCTCTTGAATTCTGATTCTACAATGTACATTCAAGCTAGCAAGAGTGATGTATCCAGGTCAGACTTGGTAGTGATAATCAAACCTCTACTTACATGGAATTCTAGATGCTTTAAGCTTCATGTAAATCTTACTGATTGCATTTCTATCCAACATGCACTGAACCAGGCTTATTGAAGATTCAGAGAATTCAACAAGTTATTTGTAGGAAGGAGCTGTCCTACAGGGGTAATCTGGCCAAAGTAATTGCGCCACTTGGTTTGGGACACAGGGATGGGAACAATTTTTTACACTATGGAAGGTCCTCTTATGAGAATTTCCTTCTAAGTTAAAATTATCTTCATTGAAAAATAAGGTGATTTTTTTTCTTTGCTTAAAAAGTAATGAGATTCTAACCACATTCTTTCATAAGAAAACTAAGCAGAGAGGCCAAGGCCAACTTTTAAAAATTCCTTTAGCAGAGTTCATAAAAATAAACCCTTCATACTAATAAAAAAATAAACCTCTTTTTTTTCTAGTTAAAACGAAATCATTAATTTTATATCCAAAGCATATTTCAGGAAAGATCAAATTGGGAGAGCAATCTTTCTGGTATAATGTCCTGCCTTAAAAACCCTCTGAGCAAAAAACTGAATAAAGAAATAAATTTTAAGTGAGCCACCAAAACTGTTCTTCACACAAGGACAGCAGACTTCAGTGAAGAAATTACAGCAGAACCAAGCTAGGATAAATATGAAAAAACAATCAGTGGAAGAATGAAAAAGGAATGCAACCTAACCCTGTCTTCCACAGGTATTCACTATACTGGACTTGCAGACTTTCATAGACTTGAGCACCATTTATACAATACTTGCACCACACTGTTGCAAAAGAAGACAAAAGATAAAACTTCAGGTGCTCAGTGTCTTTAAGTCCAGGCTGGTGGCCTGGACTTCACATGTTGCGGTTTCACCTTGGGCTCAGGCCTCTGCAAGATGCGCATGCACTACAAGCTATGTATTGTCCCCCAGTCTGGGGGATTGGCACAAACTGCCACCTGTTTGGCTTTCTTTATTTCCAGGGCCATGATCAGTTGTCACCTCCCACATGAGGAGTTCATCATTCCTCTGGTTTTCACCCCTAACTGCTTTAACGGGTGTGAAGCTGTCAATGGTTTAATGGTTTCCTGTGCTGCCTTGTTTTGTCAAGGCTGCCAGAATGACCTGATTAAAGAAAAGCTGGGAAGAACCAGCCCAGGCCTCATTTCAACTGAGCTGTGCCTAGGGGGGATGTCTGTAATAAAAAGTTTGTAGACCCAAGGGTGTTTTCTGCAGGGTGCACACAAATGCCCAAAATCAGGAAAATCAGAGCAGCACTTAATGTATCTCAGGGCATGACTTTTGATTTTGAAGCTCAAGATACCAAACCTATAGCCATTGGTATTCACCAGCTGAGATGACATGAATATCCCCTTATCAGAAAAGGTACATAATCTTGTAGAATCTTACCATCAGAAGAAAAAAACCTCATCACAATTTATCAGGGACACAGAAGAGGTCAAGCAAAAGTATCCCCTCATATACATAAGACTGACAAGAAAACCAGCAGGAGGAATTTATCAATCACTAGTCAAGATTAATCTGGTGTTCTTTTTTGCAGCATAATAAGCTGTTCCTCTCATGCTCTGATAAAGTTATTTTTACTTCTATTATCCTGTGGTCAAAAGAGACAGAACCAAGGTTACACCAACGCCTGCACTTTGGTTGGGTTAGAAAATGGCTTGCTTTTTTAAGTTACCAGATAGAATCTGTTCAAGCTTAACTTGTTTTCTTAGTGAAAATTCATCTCGCAGCCTCTATGACTATTTGTTTTGGTATAACGCAAGGGAAACTAAAAATAGAGCATTAAAAAAAATCTTTTGAACAAGAAACTGATGCTGGAACAGCAAACCATAACAAGGACTCAAGAGATCTGGATGCCCTTCTGTTGGCATGAAAGCACCTGGAGGAAGCTCTGGCTCTTAGTCAGAGCTAGATTTCCCACTGAATTTGATGGGATAAAAACTCATTCCTTCCCAACTGCTGGCAAAAAAAATTAGCATGTCTTTTCTGTACAATAACAACAGAGTCTCTTCACCTCTGAGAGTGGAACCTGTTTCCTTCGAGGTCACACAAAAGATATGACAAACGGAGATTAAAATACAGGTGGGCTGTGTTTTTAAAAGTCATCTGATTGCTGGATGAGCAGAGACCAGAATGAGACCCCTTGAGCTACAACCTTTTAAAAAGAAGCACAGGGAACAACTTCAATGCTGAGCCAACTGATTTGGTGCACATTCCAGGTAGGTCTTGTACATTATGGTTTTGATCTGCAATCAATCATCCACTGTAATAGCATTAAATTTCAATGTAATTAAATTATTTTACTAGAGAATGTTCATAATAACATTAAAATACAGTCTATTTAAGTCAATATGGCACCACATAATCTATAAATTAGTCTTAAGTACAATCCACAAGTGCAAAAATGATGAAAATTAATGCAGACCAATGCAATACAAAGTATATGGATATTAACAACAATCCAGGCTGCTTGCAATAGAATGTCAATGGACAGCTCCTTACATCAAAATTATTTCACTTGGCCACCATTGGCTGGAAATTGCAACAATGTCTTGGGTAAGTGTTCACTCAATTGTTATTCCAGTTTTCATCTCATCAAGAAGATCTGTGCAATTCTCCAAATTATTCCATCAAACTAGAAAAATAAGGCAAGTTATTTCTCCTTAATAAACTACAGATAAATCCTGTTTTTTCTTGCTAGGAGTTAATAGATTATCCATTTAATTCAAAATGAGAATATGTTTCTAAAAAAAGTGATTGAAGTCCTTGCATAAATTTCTTGTTCTTTCGTTACAAGAGAGTGAAATAAGAGAAACTATCTGTATACTAATATTTTTGGTTTGCATTGCAATGCTGAACATATTATTATTACTTGAATAATGACCCACTAGCTTTAAACACATGCCTTTGAGCCAGACATTTGAGACATCTGCTGGGTCAGGCAGACTTGACATTGGATCCAGGGACATGTGCAACCTTCTGGAGCCACGGCTGGAGCCCAGGCAGGACAGTCCAGGATGGAATACACTTGGTATTAGAACCCTATATTTATGTGCTGAATCTCTCTATGTCCAACAGCCCTTTTTCTCCAATAAGGCATGGCAAACAGCAAATTGCAGTTTCCTAAATCAGTTGAGATATCAATTTGAGGACTAGTGAGTTTCAAACTAATGAAAAAGCAGTCTGTCACTGAGATCTGTTATTAGAACTCAAAGTGTGACAGGGGAGGTTTATGATATGCTGTTATTTTATAAATAAGCTAGAAATGGAATCATTTTTCTTGCAATGCCAGTGGGAACTTGGTGTAACCAGCTAACTGCTACTGGTAACTGCTGATCTGTGCCATCACAGCAGGCAGCAGGTCCAGGTCTAGGCTCCAGCTCAGTCCCAAGCTCAGCACCACCTGGAATCATCTCCCAATCATCATAAGAAGGTTTAAGTTTGTTGGGCACCCAGACCTTGCCCAACAGCAGACTGTCACAGATACATTTTATGAAAAATCCTTTCCTTGGTGAATTTTTCTCCTGAGAAGCTGGGAGGCCTCAGGAACAAAATGTAAACATTGATTATCTGCTGCTGTGGAATGCAACAGGTGGATCTGTGGTTGGTCTCATGTGGTTGTTTCTAATTAATGGCCAATCACAGCCCAGCTGTCTGGACTATCTCGGTCAGTCACAAGCCTTTGTTATCATTCTTTTCTATTCTTAGCTTAGCCTTCTGATAAAATCCTTTATTTTATCCTTTTAGTATAGTTTTAATATAATAGATATCATAAAATAATAAATCAAGCCTTCTGAAACATGGAGTCAACATTGTCATCTCTTCCCTCATCCTAAGACTCCTGCAAACACCACCAACACGAGACTCCATGGCTGATTACTGTCTAGGACAGTAATCAGGGCTATCCTGACAAAGTGGGAGCAAGCAGCTGCTCCAGGGAGCACACCTTCCATCACAAGCAGAAATCAGTCTGAGCTCTTCAGGAGCACCAAACCACACCATTGAACCCAGTCCTGGCTGCAGAAGTGTGGTCAGTAAGCTCATACAGACCTGAACAGGCCACCACACCAACGATTCATTCTGCCCAGTCTACACCCAGGTTAAGCCAAACACACGATTATTACACTTCTTAAGTAAGAAGTGTAAGAAACTTCAGTTCTTACACCCTTCAGAGCCTGTTCTCAAGGAATTTGCACAGATTCCTATGTTTTGTTCAAGATGTTGCAGAACATATCACTGGAATGCGCCACATTCTGCATTTCAGCAGGCATTTTGATCAATCCCTGTCACATTTTCTAACCTTCAGCATCTTTCTTTACTGACAAATAAAGTTATCAAGCTGCTCAGAAGACAACAAATTTCCCTTCCTCCTCCTGAAAAAATTTCATATAACAAAATCAGCTTGTTTTCCTCATTGCTTTATAAGGACTTGAAACAGATGATGTCAGCCCTGAAAATTTCCTGAGGTTTCCATACAGTTTGACATTTGCCTGTCAATATGAAGAAAGATTACACAGAAGTAAGAGTTATTTGTTCTAAACAGTGCTTCAAAATACACAGTTACTGACTCTCACAGCAATCTGTCTGCTGCATGTAAGCCTAGCATTTTCCAACACGCTCACAAAATTGTGAGCCCTCATTAATTCAAGGAGATGGAAATTATAATTTTTATTCTTCCCGCTACGTATAGAAATTAAAGTTTCTGACTTGTGAAAGCGCACAAGCAGTTACCAAGTGCTGTGAAAGGTAACAGGTAGAATTCATTTCCTGGAAAAGATAAATAACACTTCAGCAGCCTCTTGATCGCTTTTCCCTGGGGTTTTGGTTTGTCGATTTGTAACAAGAGCATCTCCACAAAAGCAACCCCACCAGAAAAGTCCACCACGAGCTCTGCATGCTAATTACCAGAGGTCATTCCCCCTTTCCACAGTGGCACAGAGAGGAAAAGATCATTGAGGAGCTCCTGAAAGCTCACTCCTAACTGGGAATGTGTTGTCTAACCTCCTCCTTCTCTTGATTCTACAGCTGATGAACTTCAACACTTGCAGAAGGGGTGTGTCCAACAGGTATTTAGGTGCTTTATCCATTAGTATCCTATCCCATGTAGGGAGGATCCCAACTGCTTCTTTTCTGTTCCTTCTGTGGAGGTACAACCAACATTGCACCACAGGGAGGTTACTCAGCCAGACAGATATCTTAGATATCTTCCCCATCTCTACCAGGAGATGCAGCATCCCTTTTTCCCTGTGAGCATCCCAAAATAGTCCCCAAATAGTACTTAATGATGTAAATCAAGAGGCATTTCCCTGGATTATCACATACAAAGCAATGCCTCATAAATGATTTTTAATGGAATACGGCTCTAATTTTAACTTTTACAGTATTTTCAAAGAAATATCTTCAACCAAAATCTTTTTGTATGCTTTCCAATTTTAGATCCTCTATGTCTCTACTTTACTTTTTTATGGTAAATGGCTCATCTTTTGCATGGCCATACAAGAAAGAGTACTCCAAATACTAAGATCTTTAAAAAGGTACAGCTGTTAACTGAAACAGCTGATCCTAAAACCAGTTCCCTTCCTAAGAAAGATAAGGATTCACTGATGTCCAGAGCAACACATGAAGTTCACTTCTCCTTCAATCTAACAGGTTCCATGAAATCAAATTAGTGAAGTTTCTTCCTGTACTTTGTTACAATTTACAACCCTTCCCTCCACAAAATGAATCATGATGTCCCTGCCCCCAGTCTCTTATCCTTATTTAAATTTTCCTTTTCTTCTAAAAAGTATCAATTAAAATGAATATATTTTTACATTACAGTTCTCATTTCAGTTTTCCACTCTCCTTCCAGCTCTTTCCACACCACACAGAAAATCACAAAAATTTTCTATTTGGTCTAAACAAACAAGACTATTTTTTAAGCAAATAAAACACTAGTCCTTTTCAACCTCTTATATTGTAGCCTGAATGTGTTGAAAACTTTCTACTAGCTTTTCTCTTTTATTTATTTTTTTTAAATCAAGGGTAAGATATGCACATATTTTGTTCATGCTCCTCATTATAAAGATGATAGTGAGGAAATTAATTAGAAACATATGAGTAACCATAATCTTTTTCCCCTCCTAACTCAGAATTCCCTTTTATGAATCTGTCACAAGGTAACTCTAGACCTCATCCCTTAACAAAGAAATACTGAGATAGTGCCTTGGGTTCATAAAGAAATGTTTACATAAGAAACAGATAATTAAGTGCTTCTGAAAATGGGAAAAGCTGTAAAATTCTGATAAGGGGCTAAAAAATGCAACTTTTTCCAGTTTGCTCAGCACATTTACTAATGATATTTCCCTTTCTTGTGATCCTGCCAACAGCAGAACCTGGACATCACAATGCAGGCTCACAGGTATTTTGTCTTGGACCGACCTTAAATACCTGTTCATCATGAATTCTCAGCTTCATCTCAGGGTGGATTCCAGTTCAGAGGAATAAAAGTCAAGTTGACAAGCATCAAATGTAAGAAAGCAGACCTTTTTCTTTTTTAATTAACTGTGTTCTATGGCAGTGAGAAGTCAGCTCAGTGCATTACCCCTGTTTCTGCTCAGTGGCTGAATATGTGGCCAGATCCTGAACTTGTGACTGATCAAAAATAGTGACTCCCAGTTCTGCAGTCCTCTCTGAAGAGCTGGGCAACTACTCAGGTCCTTGGGGATGCAGCTATGGGGTCAAAATCCCATGGGATTATGGCACTGCAGATAATGTAGAGTACAGCCCTGAGCACTCCAGAGCAGGACTGAGAGCCGTACTCTGTAACACCTCAGAGAAGGCAGTGTGTGTGCACACAGACCAGCTGGTTCATCATTACAATTATTAAATGACAAGGGCTTAAATGGATTATCTACCATCTCCTGCTGACTTTTCCAGTTCACAGCTCCTCATTAGAGCCTAAGTCAACTTCCATCAAGCACTGAAGACAGTTCTGCTGTCTAGAAATACTGGAAGGTCAAGGCTATGTCTCATAGCATATCAGATATTTTATTGTTTTAATTGTCCCCTTATGAAGGTAAATACAATCTTGTAGTCAGTGAAATAGAAATATTTATGCCAAATAGTACTCTGTATTATATATTTAAGCCTGTGGGCCTGAGGAGATGCATCCCAGAGTCCTGAGGTAATTGGCTGGTGTAGTTGGAGCTATATGGTCTTTCAAGGGCCTTTCCAAACCAAACCATTTTGTGACTTTGTTGCTCTGCACCCGCTATAGTCACACACATAGGACAGTTCTAAGTCAACCACTCTGCTCTGGTACTTTTTTTCAACTAGTAAATATCATTCTCTGCAAGTGAAAATGATGGCACAAAATACAATCAGCAAAACCCAGTGAATACAGAATGAATTCCCTGGGTGTTAGAGACCTGGGCATAAAACTCAGAAAATACCTGGCCTACTTTTCCTTGCATTAAGGATGTTTTTCTCTTCTTTCCCATCTCCTCTGGCATTTACATCTGTGTTTAGGGCACACTATAGGGAAGAAAACTGTCATACAGGATCTGGTGGAAAGATGAGATGATGAGATTGGAGGAGATGTGAGTGTGACATGCACAATGGATAAGTCCTGGAAGAGTGAGCACACAGAGTCAGCTGCCATATCTTCCAGCTGCTCACCTGGCTGACAGCTCCCAACTGCGTCCAGCTACCAGAGACCATGAAAACACAGAAAAGGGCAGGCAGCAGGAACCCTGTATCAGATCTCCAAGCAAGGACAAATGTAACCATGGTTTTGACCATTTTCTATAAATGGTCAAAATGGATAAATGGATATATATCCATTTTGACCATTTTTTATATTTATATATTATTTATATATACATTTTGACCATTTTTATATATAGAAATATGCATTTATATTTATATATTTTTATATGGATAAAAAACCAAATTAGCATCCAAATGTCAGTGTCTTCAGCCTAAAAGGAAGGCCAACACATAACACCTGTCTACCAGATAATTCTGCGTGGTCTCTCTACACAGAGAGCCACACAGATTTCTATCAGAGATTTCATGCACCATTCACACTCACCATTTGGACACTTCCACATAGCAAATTATGGGATGAAAACAGCCACAGCAAGTCCCTGTACAAGACAGACAAAGCATATACCATCTACAGACAAACTGAGGCTCTGAAGATCATTATCAGGGTTGTGCAGATCTCTGAAGAGGCATAAAGGGCACAGCTCTGAGGCCATAGGGAAAGAAGGCACTGCAGTCATATGCTGAGCCCAGCAGCCATGTGCTGCTCATTGGAGCGAATCCAGCAGCACACCTGATAATGCATACATACTGATAAACTGACAGAAGGAGTTTGATATGTTTTACAACGCTGCATAACTTAGAGCTGTATCCAGAAGCACCTTCCAAAGCAATGACTTCAGACATTCAGGCATCCTACACGGCTGTACCCGAGCCAGGAGCAGCTTGGATTCACAGCCTGCTCAGTCTGCTCCTCTTGGAGCAGCGAGATCCCACTCCACATCCCAGCCCTCACAGGGGCTGGAGCTCTCAGGAAAGGGCCTTGTAGGATTTTGGTGGAGTCAGTGTGTGTGTGTCTGCACATGATTTTGTGGCGTGCACTCAGAGCAGACAATGGGGCCAATAACTCTGCCTTGCTCCAGTGATGGAAGTGTGACTGCAGAGCACTTGGAAGGTGCCCAAGTCAGAGGCAGAGAAAGGATTTCAGGAAAGATTTAGTCCAGTATTATTAATCAGCTACAGCAGGACAGATTAGTGGACATTCACATGAGCCTGTTTCTTAAGTGGGACAAAGCCTGCTTTTCCAGGAAAAGAAAACCAACAAAACACACTCTTCATACTGCTGAAAACAGCATTAGTGCCTAATGAGATGTAGGGCAGAATGGATTGCTCCCACTCTCCCATGCTCTGTTTCATCTCCATAAACACAGTCAAAGTCAGCAACCCATGAAGGTAAACACCACCACCACCAAGGTGTCTGTGAAGAGCCATGATATCCAAACACAGCACTCTGTGTGAAACACATCTATGCGACTAAGCATGAAATTCTGGCACTGCTGAAGGCAGTGGGAATTCTGCCAATAATCCTGGACAAGGAAGGATTTGATCCTCATCTTCTAATTACAACAAAATCCTTTGTGAAATACAAAAGGAGGTAAAGTTTTTACCTTGCTTATATAAGCTTTAATTCTAAATATCATAAAGCTTGCTGTAAATTAAATTATGCAAAATATTGGAAGCTACAATTTCCAGCTGAAAAGTGATCCCTTACAGAGATATCTTCATGAATAAAAAATTAAAATGGTGATCAGAACTCCTATTACTTTTACCATTGAAATTATTGCTAGACAGCTAAATATTTTTTAAGAGGATCTGCTTCTCATATGACAACAGACTAAGAGTTGCCAACAGAAGCATAGATGTTAATTGCAAACATTTATTATACTACCAGGGTTTACATTTAGCAGCTGTCAACATTACTGACAACTGTAACAGAAATCAGAAAAAATTGAATTTCTGCTTGCCAGAAGGGCAGCTGGTGCTTGATTTTCCTGCTATTGATGTTCCTTTTCTATTTGCTTTCAAAATGTGTTAAAAACAAGTCCTTCACCAAGATTTATTTAAGACTATTCTTTACCTAGCAAAGAGGAACTTATTAGCAGGCAACTACTCAAAAATAAATATTTTAAAGAATGTGCTTCATACTCTGATGCAATCCATTCCTCATCAGCTTGATGAAGCTAGATTGCAGAGACATCAAAATTTAATGGGCTATCTTTTTTTCAGTACTCAAAACTACCTTTCAAAACAGAAAAAAAAAATCCAGACCTCAATGGTTTCTTAAGTTAAACAGTATCATGAGAAATAAGCTCAAATGCTTCAACCTAAAAATACGGTAACAAAGTGATGCTGCCATAGTAGTGTCAGCATTTTCTTCTAGAAATCATACTTACATGGACTTATAAGCTGAGATATGGCTGAACTAATAAGCTTTACCCTGAACAAAGCTGCAGCAGTTGTCAAGAATTCTTCATAACTTTGCATCTCACCAAAGTGAAAGGGATGACCAAACCAGAGGAGCAATACTACTCCAGTGGATTAAAGATGTTCTCCACCTGCCTGTCTGATGCAGCAATGTGCAAGTGCAGTGGCAGATACGAAGGCCACATCCAAATCAGAGGTCAGGGCCACTAAAGAATCTCCAGGCTGCAGTGCCTGGCTTTCTGGGAGATGCTTAGCCTGGAAAATTCTGATACCAAAGGGTAACCTGTGGATCACTTCAAGTTACAGGCTGCAGGATCTACTGTAAGATTTACTCTAACATACTGAAGATGTCTCCCTCTCTGATAGCTGAAGAAAGACAAAAAAAAACCAACACCAGCCACCCAAATAAAAAGGTGCTCCACATCAGTGATGGGTTTTCCCAGAATGGAGGGAGGACATGTCCCCTCCTGGGCATATCTGGTAGAAGAATGGCTGAGTGAGGGAACACATCTACACAAAATAACTCAAAATGTATTCCAGTCTTTTTCTTTTGACTTTTTTTTCTTCCATATTATAAACTTACTATTATTTAAAACTCTGCAAACATAATCCTTTATGAAGCAAAATGAGTCTTACTGGATCTTTTAAGACTTAGTATCCTAATCCTTAAATCAGTCTTTAATATTGTGATTATGCACTTGCTAAATACACAGAGCCTGAAGAGATTTTCTGCTTCTTTATGTATCTTTTCCCATATGTGCTATTTGTCTTAACCATTTTTTCTTCTTTTTCCTTGTGCAATATATTTTTACTATACTTCTGATATTTCTCCACAGTTTTCTTGCATAGCATATCAGTGAACCCAAGAACAAGAAACAGAGCTGACATGCCTTATAAAATGATAGTGTGCCTGCATTGTGGTGGGCCAGAAGGACTTGTCATCCTGAATTGCAGCTGTTTCCTATTGGCATGAAGGCATCCTGGATGTTAGGACTGCAGAATCCCAAACTTTCTTGCCATTATTTGTTTGCAGTTGAATCTGATGAGGGCATGTGCTGCTCTCTCAGAGCATGTTCGGCACTAACACATGGTATCTTAAGCATGGCTCATTTTATTCCTTGTGAATGAACAATTTAGTTCTGACATTATCATAAAACCTTAAGACAGTTTTCAGAACCATGCTGTCTGGAAGGACAACAATTAGAAGAAGCGAGTGGAATTTGTGATTGCTTTTCTCACACTTGTTATTTGCCAGATTCCTGAAGGCCAAGAAGCAAATTCAATATTTTTCATTTGGAAACATGCCAGTCTTACCCATGTTTAATCTTGGACATTTACTAGCCTTGACAGACATACTTGGAAGCAGAAACAGTTTAAAGGAACTCAAATTTCCTGAGCCTGCCTTTTGTCTTTGAGCTGCATTACCACAAATGAATTGAGATTTCCAACATCACCCAGCCCCTTGTGCATAGGAGCAAAAACAAGCTGTGACCTGAAAACCCTCTCACACACAACACCTTTGTGCCAGAGAAACCTACTCAATGGAAGCAGTTTGATTCTCAGGATAGAGGCAAAAATAAATACTACTGAAATTTCTAAATGACAAGATGGGGAGAAATCTTGGGTTCAACTAAATTTTGGACCGAGTTCTTAGAATATTTGAAAATTATGTTTCTTCAATGCCTTTTTATTTCACTAAGCAAAGGACTAAAAGGACGAAGAATGTAGATCCCTGGAAGCAATCTGAGATACTGAAAACTTGATTTTTCCACAGATTCCCTGTTCTGCCATTTTCACATGACCTGGAAGTTAATCAGCTGATATTTGGACAGTGCTTTTTAACTAACAATTCTTGAGGTAATTTGTAATCTCTCTCAATGATCTTTATAGGCATCAGAAACTGAACAGCTTACCATGCAAATGGATACTCAATATTTCCACCTTGTGCAAAATCCCTTGCCCCTTCATTGGATCTGCACTCAAAGGTAGAAAACCATAAAACCAAACCTAGCAGGAGAAGGAAGTCTCCCAGCTGTTCAATTCACAGAAGGTTTTTAGCTGTTTGATATTAATCAGTCACTTCCTAAGATATTGATGCACTTCATAATACATAGAAATATTTGTGTGTCAGCAGTAACATACAAAATGCAAGCCTGACCCAAGCATTCACAGAATTCCTTTCTAGCCTGGCAAAATAGCTTGCAGCCTAAAAGCTGCTTGACACTTAATGGCAAAAGGAACACTGCATTCAGCACTTCCATTGCACACAATAGCATATTACTTATTAAACTGTAGCTATATTATTACAACTACTAGTTATAAAAGAGAAATTTCTTGCATGGAAAGTCTGAAATTACTCCCTTGTTAGCAACTAAAGCGTCAAAGTTCATAAAATATGAAACATTACCAAATATATGGAATATGGCACTTTCGGTGTAACTATTAAAATGCTTTCATTGACATATAATTTCATTTTTAGTTCACTATCTTAAAAGTACTCCAATTGCACAGGAATCTGCAGATATATCCAGAGTGCACAGCACAGTAATGAGCAGAGGATTTCTTGCCTGCTCTGAACTACTGTCAAATGATATTTCAGTTTGCAAGCAGTGTCAGATGACTTTACTTTCCAATACTTTGCTGTGTTTCATGAAAAAATATGAGAAAAGCAGTCCAATTTATTTTTCCTCTCTCAGACATGAGCTGTGTTTCTACCACATATCTGTTCAGAGTTCCCAAAAATACAGAAAAACACACTAAATGTCTCCCCAGAAAGACAGTGATACAATTCACTAATCAAGCAAATTACATGGAATAGGAAAAAAAGTGGATGCTCAGTTACTGATGGCAGACTGAGGCCATAAAAATACAATAAAACATCTCTGTTTATTACCTTTTTATGGGAGTGTTTTGACTTTGGATTTCAGTATCCAACAGAAAAACAGATCCATTACAGAGCTGCAATTAGCACATGTGTCTTTTTGCCTAAATCCTCCCCGTTCCTCGAGAAGGGATGCAGACATTTCCCAGCGTGTCTCTGCTTTAATCAAAGCACGTCAGCCAAGATGCAGAGAGGCCAAGCAGGAGCTAAAAGCCCTGGGTGTCTCAAGAGTTTCTCTGTGTGTGTTCCCTGCTCAGGAGGTCACCGATGGAATTGGATGAGGGACATTCATCACAATTTGACTTTTGTTGAATTATGGAGGTTTTTTCCTGCACTGCTGTCCTGAATAACCTGCTTCAGTCCTTCCCAAGAGTCAGGCTTCCTCCAGACTTTGCCTCCCTGGTTCCTGGGAGCAGCATCACAGATCACACAACACTCCCTCTTCAACATTTCCTGACTTTTTGGACATATTTCCTTCTAAAAATAAATAAACTCTTCTGCTGCAGCAAAGCAGAAGGATGACCACAGAAGGACACATCATGCCATTTTGAAGCTTTTATGAACTACATCATTAAATGATGACAGTAATTTTCTCAGCACAGCTCCCTTGCACTGCACATCTTGGATGCATTTTGTCTGCAGCTAAAGTAGGCTGTGTTTGTTGACTCAGTGTGGATTCAGCTTTTCCCCACATGCTGTACATCTGCTGCACATGCCTGCGCAGCCCCCAGCCTTCAACACCCACAGCACACTGACACACTGAGTAACAACATGTGAAAGATTTCTACTCAACTTGGGCATTAAAAAAAAAAATCCCAACCTGATTATTGTTATTTTCCATCTTCAAAACAAATCTGCAAGATTTATTATTTAGTACAAGCCAGATTTTTAACTTCAAAGTGAGTTTTGCTACTGTACCTCTCCTAAGAAATTCAGATCAAGTGACACTCTTTCAAGCAAATTTTCAGGTTTTTTTGAACATTTTTTTCTTTATTGAATGCTTTAATACATCCTGGCCCTAATCTTACAATTTGCTTAACTTCCCAGCTGCTAATTTCTATGTGCAACTAAAACCTGTCAGTAATTGGCACTTAGCATTTCATTCATATGTAGAAAATCTGTCAAACATTTTTGTTATAATGTAACATGAAAGGAAAAATAAGAGTCTCTGAAGTTCTGTAGACTGAAGTGTATCTCTGTGTTGGAAAACTCAGCATTTTCTGAGAAATCTTCCAAAAAAAGAAGTAGATGGAAGGAATAATTCCTACCCTTTAGAGGACACTATGGGGGAAGCAATTGTGAATATAAGCCTAGATGGGGCATAGCTTCTCTAATTATTTAATTTTTGAACATATTGGACAGGACTTGATTTTAGAGAGGCAAACAGGTACACTTATTTCTGTGTTTTGTTATGTAGATTTTGTGCAATACCAAGCAAGGTCTGATAATACACATGAAATTAAGAATGGTGATCCTTCCCTTTCTCCCACATTTATTGTCCCTTAGCTGTTTAGACTGCAAACTGCTGTAGACTTCTCTCTTGACATTATAACAAAAGGAATTGCAACATAGTCATGAGTATAAAATTAATTAGAATCTTGAAATCAAAACAATAAAATATTACAAAGAGATTAATATAAACCTATATATACACAGCAGAAAACCAAACTTAATTCTCAAATTAGTACATAAGTATACTACCTGTCAGAGTTTCAGGTAGATTTTACAATGAAGTATCTTGCTCAAGACTGCATATATTTCCTTCCCCATACATAATTAAAGTTATTCCTATTTTACATGCCATAAATATTCACTGATGCAAGGGGGAAAATAGAACACTCTCTTCCCAAGATGCTGACAGGACCAAGCAGAACCTCATAAGGGATCCCTTCAAAGATCATCTTCTCATGGCCAGAGAAACAAATTTAAATGATCTTTTGTGAGCCTACTGTTAGCAACTGCACTCCTGAATTATGCATGATTTTTGACTGCTCATAATAGGAACAAACTACAGAGTTTCATTAGTACATTTCAATTACTGTAGCCATTCTTACTTCTTGTTTGTTACAGTTAATTTTCATTTTTAGAACATTCTTGCACATTTGCTGTCAGCAATGATGCCACACTCAGAAAAAGGCTTATTAGACTCCTTACACATTGTGTCTGTGCTGCCTCAAAGTGTACAAATATAACTATAAATTCTAGAAAATTCTGCAACTTTGTTTCACATTCCACTGGTCTTTTGGTGCCTGTAGGAATAATTTTTGCCTAAACAAGAGTTTGAATTTAATCCAGTATCTGAAACTGGTGAAGCATTAATGTCACTTGATCTTTGTAGGAGTTAGACACGCACATTAGCACAGTACCTGCAACATATAGCAAGACATATGTTAACTATAGCCTCATTTTGACCACCTGTCAAAAATCTTTACACAAAATATGCCAGAAACTAAGTTATCACTGGTCAAAAAGAAAAAAAAATTATGCAACAGGATTTGCCTTACACTGATACAAGTGTTTTGGAGATTCACCCTTGCTTTAGTTAAAGTGTTAGTCAAAGGAATAGAGCTGAATTCTTGGTGGAATCAGCACAGTTGTGCTAATGAAGGACATTAATTAACATTTCTTCCTCCAGCCATCTTCCAGAACCAGGAAAGGACTTGATCCTCTCCTTTTTGGGTTAATCATTGCCAAAGTCAAAACTACAGGACACCATTCTGAAAGGCAGGTGTCCGGCCTGTCCAGGTGGCCAACAGCTGAGTACTCTCTGCAGGGCCTGAGTACAGCTCCTTACCCCACATCAGGGTTCCCCTACCCCCTTGTGTTCCCACTCTGGCCAAGATGGGAGCCAAAGCACGATGTCTAAGCATTCCTGAACTAGGTGGCTTTGGGACAAAGCCAGGCTCAGCTTCAGGAGCACTCTTGTCACCAGAGGATGGATGTTCAGTAGTTCCCTGAACCAGGCTAATGGCAACCTGAAGAAAAATCTGCTGAAACCTGTGCAGTGTTGGTTCAGGTCCCCTACACCACCCATTCTTCTCTACAGACCTGCCTTTCCTGAGCTGAAGTTGCTATTAGTTCGGGTGTAGTCCACAGATAAACTGGAACTGTGCACTAAGATGGAGGATAGCTCCACTCCAGCCAAATTCCCGCTGGTTTGCACTTGATGAGGAGTGCAAATCTGCAATCTAAATCAAACCTGTGTCTACCACTAACATTTGGACAAGGCCATGGGTCTGGGAGTCATGGATTTCCCACAAAATTTGCCAGAGCAGGTGACATCACAGATGCAGAGGTGGCTCAGTGCTGTTGGGTCTCACCACGGCACACATCACACAACAGCTGCCTCCTGCAATCCGACACCAGCTTCGGCCCAGCTCGTTTTCCATTCCACACCATTTCCTCTTGAGGTTTCTCATCAATAAATAAAGAGACATGCTGCTACCACAGCTGCTCTGCACCTACCCAACCCCATCTTAGCTTACAGGCACATGCAGCCTCCCACCCCCAAAACCCACAGAGCTGGCAGAGCGACACCGATGGAACGGAGACGCCACCAGTGTCCAAGAGCTGCATGTTAATGGTTAGAATTCTCTCAGCACCGCCATCGTAAATCTCCACTTCAAACGCTGATCCACACAAATTTAGAACCGCAATAAAACATTTAACTCCCTAGATTATAAAAATAACTCAGGTTTTATAGCTGTCAGAGAAGTAAGAACTAAAGCATGAGTTAGTGGGTGCAGAGAAAGCTGGAGAAGAAATATCTATGTTCAGTGAAGACACTTTCAGTTCCTAATCAACATAAAAATTGAGTAATTAGATAAAGCAGTAAAAATCCTGAAAACAGCCTGAAATGCCATTCGTTTGAGAATGAGAATGTGCACAAGGAATATGGGACAATTGGGATTATCTGTCTGGGTAAGATGTGAGGAAAGCTTGAGCCTGTCTGCTCTGTGCTGAGTGATTGCCTGAGTCCATCCTCTGTCCAACAGGACAAACATCTGCTCCCTCCCCAGCACCCACCAGACACAACACCCTCAGAAAAAGCAAAAATGCAGGTGTTGACAAAACCTGAGAATTCCCAATAAAAATTTTGACTTCATAAAGCCAGCACAGAAACTCAATGGAGAAAATTCTATAACAACTTTTACTTCTGTTCCCTTCCTTCTGCTTGGCTTACCAAAAAGCATTAGAAACATCACATTTGACAGAGCATTTGCATTTTAGCAAATGAGGGAGAGCCATGTCAAGTTGTGTGCCAAACCAAGCTATTTTAGATCAGTTTGTTGGCCATTTATGCCTTCATTTCAACTTAAGGCCAAGTAAAAATGCATCTACCATGAAAAGAAATCTCATATACACAAGTTCCAGACCTTAAAATATCAGCTTTACGTTTCCAAGTGCATTATTCAGGTAAGTTTGAAGAACACCAGTGTTTCAATCCAGTTTCAAATCACCAGGAACACTAAAGTTGTCAAATCCATAATTAAAACATCTCACCTGCACATGAAATAAGGTGTAACCCAAATAGAGATGGAAAAAAACCAGTTGTATTAATTAATCACTTAATCAGTAAGACATACAGCTATAGAGGTTCTCCAGCTCTGGCTAGATCATTGCCCACTTCAGTCTTCCCCAAAATATATGTCTAATGTATGTCTTTCTTTGCCTTCTACTCTATCCTAGCAGCCTTCCCACTGTACTCCATAAGAAAATCAAGCATGAGTCTTCTTAATTTTTCTAAAAAAATACCTCCAAATTGTTCACTGAGCATGTAGCTTTCCAAAATATTTAACATGACCTTCTGTTGTCATCATATTGCAAAAGTCCCGTACCTTCTTGGCGAGTTCTCATGGTCAGCTCCTCACAGCACTGACTCCTTCCTCACAACACAGCCAACAAACTCCAGTTCTCTCCTCACACCCAGCGAACCCACCCTTCTATAGCACTCATCATTATTGGACACAGCTGTGGCCTGTTAAGGGCAGACCTGTTCCTAATCTTTGGTGATTAGTGCAGCTGCAACTCCTCAGGTGTGAGATTACCTTCTGCACTATCTTTATCTTCTTACATTCCATCCCTCCACAACCTTCAACTGTTTATTCAGAAACCACCTCTGCTGAGATGCCCACAGAAGTCAGTTAACTTGTGTTGATCCTCCAGTAGTCTCCAAAACCTGGTACTCCATTTATCCATAGACTTAAAGAGCTGTACACTTCTATTAGCTTACATACACTATGCTCTCATTTTTGTTAATATGCTCAGTTCTTTCTCATTACATCCAAGTACAAGCTATTACTTTAATTCATGTACTTCAAATTATAAGTATTGAAAGGGTGAAGTAATTTAGGAAGAGTGACTGGAGTTGTCATGATCATAAATCTCCTCAATATGGAAAACACATGCCTTATCTCTATGTTTATATTCACCTTGTACCTTTATAACCTTTTCATAAAGCATGATTGCAGCCTAGGTCTTTTTACAACAAATTTTAATTAGAATTACTGAAGAATTAATTAGAATTACTGCTCTACATGAAAGCAGTTTTAGTTTGCAGTCACTATATGCTGGGTTGTGTTTGCTTATGCATTTTATTTTTGGCCTTGGTGATGATTTCTACAGATCCTAACAGAAACAGATTTCAAACTCAGTAATGGAGACAGAAATAAAATAACAGTGAGAGTGATGTGCCATGCACTTCTGTTTGACCAAGTGCACCCATTTCATCAAGAGTTAACTCAAAATGCTTACTAATGCAAATAATCCACTCACAGCATGAGCTGACTTCAGCAAGTGCTCACATGTAATGTTTACTTATGTGTACACATAGCAAGAATTTGGTACTAGGAAATGAGTGATTACAAGATCAGTTTATGGAAGTATCAGTTTCTCTTCAATATATGGCCATCACTGTTATGTGTTACAGTCAAAATTACAGACTAAATTCTGGATGTCACTGTCAGAATTGCAACTGTAATTACAAGGGCAGTTTAAAAAGGAGCCCTCTTGTTATAATTTCCTGATTTGTTTGGGGTTTTTTTAATTATTATTTTTTGCCTGGACAGAATCTTCTAGTGAATCCAATAAAATGCAATACTATAATTCACAGCTGCAGTGCTAATGGCTAGAGAAAGAGGAAACCATTAAGAGACAGCCTCTCTACTGCTGAAAGCTGCTAATAATCCCACTATTCCTCATTTTTATGACTGCATATTTTATGAATGATAATCTGTTCATTACATATTGCCATAAATATTTTGGTTTAGCAATGAAAGCAGGCATCAATAAAGTATACACCCTAGAAGCTTCTCTGCTAATACTTCAGTGTCTCTTAATGTATATCATGGTGATATTTTCCCCTGGCCCCCCACACTGGGTAACTATGTGAACTATTATTTTTAGCTGGAAGAAGTTCATGCATAACTTATACACTATCTGCAGCTATAAACCAGCTTTGTCAGATGCCTGAAATCATACTGAATCTGCCTCATTAATTTTCCCCCTGCTGTAGAATACAGCCATCCAATATATTAATATTCCTACAGCTTACATAGTCTTGACCCAACAAAGCAATGAGAATACTGTAAATTCTGCATCTGAGCATTACTCATAGCTCTGTGTGCTTTTACCTTCACACAAGCTATTACAATCATAGGTGGATGTAATTCAAGGTACTTAAGAATTGAGAGCAAGCTATAAAACTCACTGAATTTTAAAAGCTATTTTAACCTATTTGGAAATACTTTATTTTCAGCTTCCTCTATCACAGGTCTCTCTGCTAGCTTGAAAATTCACAAGAAGTCCCAGAAGTTTTTAATCACCTCTGCAAGAATTTGAGACTGATGCCATTCCCTCTTCCTGTTAAAATAAACACTTATTAAACATTTTTTTGGCACTGATTTTAATACCATCAACTTCACTAATCTGCTTTTAAATTTCACCAAGTTTTATTTTTTTGGCTGGTTGGGCTTATTTATTTTGGTTAGAACATATTACAGCTATAGCTCTCTTATTCTCTCTCTTTGTGAACCAATTAAACCAATTTTCAAAATTACCTGGTAGCTTGGTACAAGCCAGGCTAGGTGTGTTCCCCAGAGGAAATTAGGAAAATGCAGCATAACTGCTGGGTTAGAACCAGTTTATGCAGGGGTAATAAACTGGCAGACAATTGTTGCTAAGCTCCAAAAAATCAACATAAAATAGTACTTAAATGTGAAAAATGCTGTGGGATTTCTGCTCTAATTAGTGTGCTGCTTTATCAGAAGAGTATTTGGTAACCAAAAGTGAGGATTTTGCCACATTTAAAAGACAAAAGCAAGGAGAGCTACTCTTGGCTTTCTATTTCTATTTCATGGCATCTTCACAAGACTGTTCTTCTGTAGGCACAATTTGCTGCTGATTTGACTCTGATGCTTCTCTAACCCTTCCATGACAACAGTCTCCCCTCAAGATCCCCCACAGCCTCCCAAATTATTTACTTTTCTTGTTTCTCCAATTATATTCTTCTTTCTTTTTCCTCCCACTATATTCTGTCTTTCCCTGTCAATAAAAGACAGCAAATGCCTTCCCCAGGCTGGAGTTACACACAAACTGGCCAGAATGCTCTGCTGCTGACTGATCATTCAGCTACTGCCAAAAAGAACAGATCCGATCTGAGTTTTCCTTGCCTTTCTCCCAGTGGGAGATTAACAGGTCTCCCTCCACTACTGAACTGCTGATTTTCATCAAAAAGAAAAAAAAAAGAAAGGGGAAAAACCCAAACAAACAAACAAAACCCAAACCAAAAAAGAAAAGCAGAAAAAAAGGCAAGAATTTAGTACTTTTGATAACTTAGGCTTCTACTAAATTTTTCTAACACAGGGTTCAAATGTTGTTGGAGAAAAAATAGGATTGACTGGTGGACATGACGATTATAGACACATAAAATCAAGCTCTTTTCCCAGAAAATCCAAAACCTCCATCAGTCATATCAAACTACCATGATAATAAAAGGCCATTTCTGGACAAGGCACCAACCCCCTCAAACTAGAAAATACAGGAGAAAAATATAAATCTTGCTGCTAGATGTATAAGCAAATGTTACACTGCTTTGTCTTTTTCATTTACTATCCAGGTGGAACAGCCATATTTTATCTTGGCCAAGAGAAACCTGTCATGGTTACCAAGATGCATTGTGCTGGTCATCTTCTGCCCAGCCCTACATCTTGCCCAAGGCTCAGAACTAAGAGACAAACACAAAAACATGGGCCTAATTCCAAAAATTATTTTAAAGTAATAAAAGAAAGGTTGCTGCCCTAGGGACATTTAAATGAATAATAAAACTGTTACATTACTGACGTTATCTGGAGAGGTCAGCATTTCTGTTTGGGGTCTATGTTGCAAATCAAGCTACAAATCAAGCAAAACAATAACCTGTCATACTTTGCATTAATGTCTGATGGACAAAATAGTCCTCCTGAGCATTAGGTTCTTACATATGAGAGTAACAGCCTAGAAAGATACTCAAGTCCATGACAGATTTCTGCTATGCAAGGTCCTACAGACAAAGACACACCAGCACAGGCATAAATGGGAGCTACAGCAGTCCATGCCCAAATATGTGAGGATGAGATAAATCAGAAAACAACAAACCCCAAAAAAACTTAAACAGCCCCCTAAAAAAATCCAAATACAATCTTTGTTTTACACATTGCCCACGTGACTGCTGAAAACCAGGAAAGCAAAGCTCATCACTTGCATTGCAAGAACAAACCACAATTTAGTTCTGATTGTTAGAGAAATTGTATGTAAGAGTGTAAAAGTTTCCTATTTATTACCCAATATTGCTCTAAAATCATACAACAACAGTAATGGACAAAAGTCCCTCCACAGCAATAACCATGTAATTTTTTTTCCCTACCAGTGATAATGTTTTGGTTTAATGTTCTACAAGTTTTTATTCTCATTAAAAGTGCCTTTTAAAAAGTACGTCTAAAGATGATCAGCATTTCCAGTAAATCCAAAATGCAAGCTTGGAATATGTGACCATTAAAATGCTGATAAAGACTGCATGGAACAATCCAAAATTCAGAGAAAATTTGGCAAGTAAAGCTATTTATTTTTTTAAGAACTGGGGGCAAAAAGGGTCCTTGAGTCCTCCAGGTACGTCACACACACAAGAGAATTTGACCTTGTCCATTTGTTGTTGTAGTTGATTTTACAGAGCTGTTTGACATACAACTTTTTTTGGTGGCAGCTTGGCTGAATTAAAAACAACATGACTTCAGGCTGTTAATGGTGATTGGGGCAATAAACTGTATATTGACAAAGAAAAGCACACCAATGTTTTCAGTTTTAGAAACTGCCAGAAAGAAGCACCCTTTAAAAATTTAAGCTGCCACTTCATGCTTTGGTTTGGGGTAAATATCAGATGTTGAACGTTTTTCAAAGCAAACATGCTAGAGAATTCAAGACCAGAGTGCTGAAGTCTTCATGCCAGGGCATGTACTCCACACTTATTTCATACTCTTTTTTCCCATCATTGATGTGGCAGAGAGCCTCTGAACAGAGCCAGAGTCTGTTCCCTATCAGCTAATATTAACTAGAGCCAAGTGTAACATTAAATTTTTACTTCTTGGACGCCTTACCCTGTGCCCACGGCTATTTGAAATAACCAGCAGATGTCAAGACTAGAAAAAGTATTCTGGGGGAGGGATCTAGAGGGAAGTTAATTCAGAGCTCTGTCTTTGGAGGTATAGGGCAAGTGACTGGTTTGACTTTTTTAAAAGTTATTTTTAATTTCTGAGTGACATCTTACTCCCTTATTCCAAACAGTCTTCAAGACATGAAATTATTCTCTTCCTCCTAAAAGCATCCTTAATCATTATGATTGATCTTTCCAGTGGAATTCCTTGGTGATCTCACCAAAATACTAGGTATTGAATATTAGAGTATTAGGTATTAAAGTTTTGGAAACTTTATTATTAAGTATTAAAGTTTTGGAAATTAAAAAAAAAAAAAAGGTAAAAAAACACCCAACCAAAACCAACCTTTTTGGAAAAGGGCTTAGTAAAGGTTTGAGGGCAAGCATTGCAAAGACACAATCATGAGTGATGTAATACCTAAAGAATTAAATCAGAGAGGCACTGAACCTTGACATAAATAATCAAATGACCATGAATGTTTCTACAGAGATGTAGCAGAAGGGAACCACTGGTAGCTAAATCTTAAAAAGATGAGTCCTCAGTATGTGCAATTTAAAGGGGGGAAAAACCTAATGACAATGGGTATAGCCTTCAATTTTGACAGGACAGTACAATAAAGGGATTTTCATCTCTTCCACTACATTATGTGTTGTGGAAAACAGCATAACTCACATTTAGCATCCTTCCTATAGAACTGAAGGAAATAAGTAAATCATACTTTTTAAGGGGACATTGCCTATCTTTGTGTATTTTTTAGTCCGCGGCCCATGTGATGCTCATAGCAGCCCTGCACACTGTTCCCACCCCACCACAGACAAGGCTAGGCCATGGTGGCAGCTCCCTGGGGATGAGCCATCCTTCCCTGAACGTGGAACACTGGAGTCCATGACACATTTCATGGTGAAAACACACAGTGCTGCTCCCCAAAACAGGTACAGAAGAGCCATGACTGCCTTTGCTCAGCTCGCAAGAACAGAGCTCTCAAAAGAGCAGCTTTTGGGATCCACCACTTCAAGCACAATCACTTGAACCTCTCCAAGATACACAAAACCTTGATGGAGCAGAGCTCCAGCTCCAGACTTCTACTGCAAGAGCCCCAAACTCTCTCTTCACATCATACTCCCAATAGGCCCGACCAATTCCTTCTATCTTCAAACCACCCATGAGGAACCAAGAAACTTCAACTTTTTTGCACAACAGAAAAACATGACCCATCCTTTAAACAGGATTATATTCCTGTTCAAAGGATGGGTCATGTTTTTCTGTTGTGAATATAATTCCAATTATATTCCTGTTTGTTCTGAGCCAGAAATGTTTTCAGTTTAGGCAAAGGACAGCTTCATAACTATCCACTACCCTCAGGAGAATTTGTCCCATCATTTTGATATAACTGGTTGAATAGTCTAAAGTTTCTGGGAAATATCTAAGAAAACACTCATGAAATCAAAATTATTTCAACAAAAGTAATTAAAAAGAGGATGCTGCCTTTATAAACGCTTTGCATGGGGTAGAAATGCTAGAGCATTAAACAAATCTGGGCTGGCAGTGCAATAAGCCTGAGTAAGAAACAGTGTTAATTAAACCTGTTAAGGATCAGGATGAAAGCTGGAACCTCTCCAGTTCCAAACCAAAGCTGTGCTAATAGGTTATCTACTGTCTTTGCTGTGCCCTTGCCTAGATCAAATTATCTTTTAGCTTTTCTATTGAATGAAAAGAAGGGGTTTAGCTCTCTGAAGGAAAAAAGTGTAAAAAATACCTCTAAGCTGCAGATGATCTGGGAGAGCTAACCTATGACACGGAGCTCATTCCATATTGTTGCTCTGAACTTCTGAGGATTCAAAAAGGATTTTTCACCATTGGAAGCAAGTTAATAGAGTTGGAGATAAGTTTCAGGGATGTGATAAAGTTAATTCCCCACCTGTCCACTCCTTGTCATATATCCCCAGATTTACCAGGGGCTGGGGCAGGGGGGGACAGGGCATTGTGAGGCAGAGATCAGGAGTGGAGGAGCCACAGGGAGTGATTTGACAGCAAACACTGATCAACACAACAGTAATCTGTGTGTTCTGACATTCTGGGAAACAACGGTGGCATTTTGTTTTTCTTTCCCCCACCACAACTGGAAAGTAAAAAATAAAATAAAATTAAAAGACTAAACCAAGCATGCTTACATGAACCCTGTTAAGGCGGCTTTTTGAAAGTTCATGCATTGTTTCATGCTTGTATCTACTGGCTTTCAAACAGAAAAGGAAGAAGGAAAGATGTTGACTAAATGCTGTCATCTCACATTAATAAAAAAATCACCATTCAGTTGGATCCTCCTGACAAGCTCACAACTGACTTTTTTTTTAATTTTTCTGTAGAACATCAGTTTATTTGTGTCATTACTTCAATTTATGTAGAGTGTGCTAAAAAGAGTCTAAAATTTGCATGGAAGACACGACTAAGTATTACATGCACTAAATGGAAATCCCTTCCCCATTGAGAACTTTTTAACCAGGGTAATGAAATTTTTATCAGGTCGTAACTTAGAAGATTAGAAGACTGGTAGCACATTACTCTAAAAATCAAATCTGATTAATGTTTAATTGTAGCAATGTGCAGAGGTATTAATTAGGTGTACTTTCTATGACTCATAAATAGCTTTTAGAGCAAAAACAAGAATAATTTGAAGATTAACATGAAGAGAATGGTGTACTTGAGTGGTAAATTATAATTAAATTGAATGGACTTTGTGTAAAATAACAGAAATTGTCATCCAATATAATAATTTTGATGCATAATGCAGTTATCACAAATTTTCCAGCAATCATGTCTGACACCTTTTCCTCAGGATATTTTTTTGTGCAGAACCCACAGGTGTGAATTAAAAATGCATTTGTGCTTTCCAATGAGAACCACAGGGCAAATCTTAAACCCATTTCCCTCATTTGGTTGGTAGAGCACCCCTGAAGCATCCATGCAAGCTTGGTTTAAAAGGGGGACACAGGTAGGACTCCTGATTTATATATTCAAATAAATGATGCAACTAAACTTGAAACTCTGAACCCTTGCATTTTGTTTTTGTCTTTTAATAAGCAATCCTCAAAGTCACACAGGGATTACAATTATTGTTTCAGACCTGCATTTCTCCACAGAGACACTTTTCTGGTGCATTTGTTACTGAGATGGTGCCCAGGAATATTTTCACTGCTCATTCCCCTTCCTACTGTCTTGTAGAACCATTTTTCTCTGCATTGGCTGTCCTGTAAGATATAGCTTACACTGCATTCCTTAAAATACCACTTCTACTAATAATAAATAAGCACCTACTGTTCATGACCTTGCAGAAAATGTTGAAAAAGTCACCAAGAGGCACCAACATCCGAAGCTTATCAAATGAATCCAAGATTTCTGATTTTTTATGCAAACATAACAAACTTCAGGTATCTGCTTTCAGTATGAACTATGTTTTTAAAATGTATTTTAACTAAAACAATTGAAATTGGAATTAACTTCTACTATACACGTCTGGAACGGTACCAGAATGTAGAACAAACACATAATCTTGTGCCTAATGAAGACAAATAAGAGGCAAAAAAGTATGAAACAACTCATCCTATGTCTCTTACTTCTAAATTGTATATCATGATTACATTTCTGTCATTGCTTTAAAAGCCTGAATTCATAATCAAAGTAATCAAACGGTTAAGATTTAAAATTTTCATTGAAAAAAAAAAAAAGGAAAGAGGGTAGTGATGTAACACCAAAACTTCTTTCCATTTTTTATTTTCATTTAATAATAACATTAGTAACTAAAATCAAGGAGCTGCATGTTGGTCAGGTGATCCACTGGATTGCCTCTCTCTAATGCTAGAACTATTTTTTTTCTGTTGCCATGAGTAAAAAAATCTTTAAGTGGCAGGTCTGCAATGTGAAATTGAAAAGTTTGCATTTCTTGAAGGCTCAAAATACACAAGCCCTGCATGACAGATTTCTATTATGCACTGAGTGCACTGAGTACCTGCTCCACTAGAAATATCTTGCAAGTGAAAATAGAGTGGAACAAATTTGGCAGTCTTACAGTCTTTGTGAAAAGAGTATTTTGAATTTTCAAGGAACATAATTATTACTGGCAACCACACTTGCTTATTTTCTATTATTCAGAGAATGTGAGGTGAGGAAAAAGTGACCAAAATGTTTTGCCTCAAGAGCAATGTGAGTTTTCCCCATTTACACTTATGTCAAATACCCTCTTAATTGCATGATAACCAATAGAAAACCAACCCAACAACTTAGCTCTCTGTCTAACTTTACAGCCCTGAAATACAGCAGGAATTCATTTTGAGCAGGAAACCCAATGGGGACTTGCAGCTGGCTTGTAAAAGGCTACTTATTTTTAAACCATTAAATTATCTTTTAAAAGCATCTTTCCTTCTAACATTTTATTTTTTGGTTACAATTACTGGTTGTCTTTTTTGTTTTTTTGAGTTTTATAACAAGTGATTGGTACAGAGAGCTATTATGCTGCCTATGTTAATAAATCAAGCAACTAGGAGACAGAATTCAGATTTAAAGCATTTCAGGTAGCTAGAATTGCTAATAAAAATTTTGTAAACTCCTTTCATAGCTAGAAAAATGCCCACTACAACATGTAAGAGAATGTGTCACCTAATTGCTCTGTCTTTTCCATCACTACAGTACTTAATCATCATGTCCTTGTCCACATCTCCAGACACATTCAACTGTGCTAAAAGATGATAAATTCTGAAGTACTAATGGATTTAGAAAAGGTTTTGACCTTTGGAAATGTACGTTGGGTTCTAGGAATTGTGGATGTGCCACGACTCATGTTAAGAGCAGATGCACTATGACATTTTTCTTTTAATCTGTCCCCAGTGATGGGCAACTCTTTCAGTGCTCTAAAAGTTTCTTACCTCCTGCACTTCTAAATTATTCTAGAAACAACAGTTAGGAATCCTTTCTGTTTATTTTAACAAAATATGAAATAGGCCTTCATCCTGAATTTTGATTAAAAACCTTTCAGGAAGTTGTTACCTTACGGATCCTGATTTTAGAAAAAGAAATCGACAGCAATCACAATTGCAATGATAATAAAAAAGACCATTTTATCATCAATATATAGAAGATGTGCTTTCACCAAAATTTACTAGAAAACATTTTTGCTAATATATTTATTGAAAATTTTCAAAACCCTCTCCTTCCTGGCACACAGCAAGAAGAATATACCTTGTACATTTCTAAAAGCAAAGAATGAAAGAAAGATTCAGTTATCAAGGTGAGTCAAAAGCTGACTTCTGAAGCCACAGTGTGGGAGTCTGGATCAGATCCCAGTCTGAACCAGGTGGGGAAAAGAATTTGAATCCAGGTTTCTTCCAGTCCCATTGAAGCCAGCACTAGCTGGTTATTGGTGCCAAGCAGAGACCCTTTGCTTTCTGCCTGGCAATTCTATCACAATCCTTAAAATTTTTTGCATTCTGGTTTCCATTGAGAAGTAAGACTGGGAAAAACTCACTTTTCCATCTTGCAGAGCACTACTGCCTCGATCAGACCACTGGTGTTTCTCTTGCTGCAGCAGTTCCTGGCAGTGAACAGGAGCTCACAGACAGTAAATGTGTAACCAACCCTTGATTTACCTCTGCAAGGTTCAGGTTTGGTGGTGTTAACCTATCAGAGATCAGAGTAACAAGTCTGAAATCCCATAAAGTTTTCCCTGAGAGTGGTGTATGTGCTTAAGATAGGGAGAAAAAAAAAAAACCACAACCAAAAAAACCCAACCAAACAAACAAACAAAAAAAACCAATGAAAAGAAAGAGATCTGAGTATCCCAACCAGGAAATTGATAAAAAAGCCAGCTGAATACCAGCAGAAAACCCTGCTATCTGCCGAAAAATCAGCCCTAACTGTCAGAGCCCTGCTGTTACCTCCTCAATAGAACCAAGAGGAGAAGCACTAACTTCTCTTGATCCAATAATTTAGTATCACTCAGAATCCATCAGACCCAAAAGGAAACACAACAAAACTGGGGTGCAGGGAAGGCTCCACCACCTTCTCCACCTCCTGAAGAGATTTCATGATTATTTTGCTTTCTTCACACCTACTTTTCAACTAACCTGCCACAGGTTAGTAAAGTGCCTGGGATCAGGAGGTCTGTTGCAATCTGACCCTTAAAAAACAATTACATAAAACTCCAAACCAGTAAGCTTTCTAAAGCTTTCTGATGTACAAATCAGCCTTCACTGTGCTTTCAAAAAAAATGCTAACAATGTTAGCAATGGTTGTGATAATCCTATCTGTGGTACATGTGTGGGAGAATATGATTCATGCAAAACCATTTCCCTGTCTTGATTCTTCATGTTACTGTACATTACAGGGAAAAGGCAGCACAAAACTCTCAAATATTTTCAGTGTGAAAAGGAAGGACTGTAGGGAACCAATTAGGTTTGCCAGCAAACCAGAAGTGCCTGTGACTGCTGCCTCTGAGGGTCAAAAGTAATAAATTCCATGCACCGCTATCCTGATATTACCCATGTAGCAGGAGATAGTGAAGATTAATATCATAATTAGAAATGCTGAACAATATCTCCATTACAAGATAGATAAAGTGGCAATCCTGACAGCCACAGCAACAAATTTATTCATTGTTTTTCTTCCAACTGAATGAAAGGATGTACATTATCAGTCTGGACAACTTCTAATATTTTGGGTCAATGAAGCAAATCCACGACCTGCCTTTGTGACTGCAGAAGTGCAAAATAAGCTGGTGAAGTTGCATGGCACAACTTGGGGGAGAAGGAGGTTAGATAGGGTGACTAAAGGAGGGTGCCCCAGAGGAAACCCCAGGACACAGTCATCTGACACCAGCACACATAGAAAATTGAGATTTAGACCCAGAGAACAATGCCAAAGAGAAAAAATCTCTTCCATGCTTAAAGCAGACTGAGCTTTTATAACATGAGCCTGAAGTTGTGACAACTCTTAATAGCCAAAGGATTTTTTAAAATCAACATTCCATTAAAATCATTAGAAAGCTGCATCACAAATAGCCAGCGGTGTTAACAAACTAGAAAGTTTACACTACAAATTAAACAGGAAAGCTTATCCTCCATGACTTGTGAGTGACTTTTATCTTTTAGATAAACTTCACGCACAATTGTGAGAAGAAACCTTAAAAAACATTTCACAGAGCTGTACAGCGAAGTCTGCAGCCAGTGAACTGGCCAAAAAGCTCAAAAAGCTGCAAAATAAATTCACCCCAATTGCCCGTTATTTTCTCAATATAACCAAATGTGTTTTGCTCAGCAATCTATTTAGCCCAATGGGGTTATTTTGGATTTCCACCAGGATGGTTCAAATTACCTCACCACTCCCACACACCAACCAAAGCAAACACTTGCTAACATTTGAGAGGTGGGCGAGGAGGCAAACTTAGTTACATCACCAGCACCTTTCCCACAAGCTGACGAGGAGGCACATGCCAACAGTCAGGGGAGAATACAGCAACAGCCCCTTGCAGGGCTGGAGAGCAGCTCCCAGCCTCACAGAGCCACGTTTCTTCCCCACATTTAGCAGCAAAGCAGTTCTCTAGTGTTAAAGAAGTGGGGATGTTGGTATGGTAGTGTCGCAGACATCTTTTCATTAAAAATCCTTCCTTAGGATTTTTCCTTCTGAGAGGTCTCAGGCACAAAAAGTAGACATTGATTATCTGCTGCTGTGGAATGCAACAGGTAGATCTGTGATTGGTCTCATGTGGATGTTCAGAATTAATGGCCAATCACAGCCCAGCTGCCTCTCTCTCTGTCCAAGCCACAAGCCTTTGTTATCATTCATTCCTTTCTATTCTTAGCTTAGCCAGCCTTCTAAGAACCTTCTCTTCTATTCTTTTAGTGTAGTTTTAATGTAATATTTATCATAAAATAATAAATCAAGCCTTTTGAAATATGGAGTCAAATCCTCATCTCTTCCCTCATCCAAAGACCCCTGTGAACACGGTCACATGGTAGAGATAGAGAGAGAACAAGTTTCTGGTGCTGCTGCACAGTCTTGGAGTTTGTTGCTGACACCAAGACCAATGGATATTTAAAAAAAAAAAAGTGCTCAGCAGCAGCAGCTCACTCACTCCCATTTCTGGATCTTTAGGAACAACATCAGGGAACCTCACTGTGGTTACATCCAAGCATTCCTCTTAGATCATTCCTGGACCTAAGCTTTCCAGTCAAAAACTGCAGCATAAATGGGATCCTGCAACCTAAGGAGAACCTGCTCTACCCACCCCTTGCTGGCAACAGTGAACACATGCAGGCTAACTTTAGCAAAAACACACAGCAGAAGTCTCCATGGCATCCCCAATACCAATAGGAACGAGCCTGATCTCGAAAGCATAAATTAACAGGGCCTGCCCACAGAGCCAGCTTCACTGCTAGCCATCAAGCAGGAAATTTTTTCCAATGCCCAGTAGCATTGTTGCAATTAAACCAGTTATTTCTTACCTTATGCTGACAGACAGGCAACACACATAAGCCACAGTTGTGATTGTTAATAACCTAAATGTGCTGTATGTGTGCTTTCATGACCAGTCGCTCTCTGTCTTCTCTTTTATGTACAAAACAGAGCCCATCCCTTCATTTTCTTCTGGGGAATTTAATAAACTAGAGCATTCAAAAAATTAGAATATATTGCTGATTCTTTTAGTAGCTGCCTTCTCTCCCTACCTCCTTTTGGAAAGCCAAATACTCAGAACTGGACATCCTCCTTCAGCCAAGATCCCAGCAGAACTGTGCTAGCACGAAACTTTTCCTCCTCTGCCACCCCGTGTTGTCACTGCATCCCAGATTGATGCTTGTCTGTGTCGGCAGCAAATTGCAATCAGCTGTAACTTCCCAATCTTTTCTGTAGAACTACTTCTAGGCCACAATTATTCCTCATTTTATAGCCGTGCATTTGATTTTTCCATCTTAAGGTACAGGAATCGGCGCTTTCCTTTGTAGAAATTCATCTTCCTGATTTCAGATTATTTCTCCACTTTATCAAGCTCATTTTGAATTTTAATCAGTTCTCCACAGTGCTTGCAACCCCTGTCTCCCCTCCTCCCACACTAGCACAGCTTGGTGTCATCATGTACCACACTACAGCTGTGACAAGGAGACGTGCTGGTGGCTTTTTTTAAGTTTGAATATGCAGTGAAAAGCAAGAGGAAAGAAAAGAAAATCAATGCTTTAAGAGTATCAGTTTAAATAGCCAGCAAAATATTCAAAAAGTAGATTAGGAATAAAACCCCAGAAATATTAAATATCTTCCAAAGGAGAATCTCAGCTGAGCACTAAGTTGTGACAAGTTTTTAGCTCTGGGGAAGGCATTGCCCATTAATTTAGCCCTTGGCAGCACCTATCTTTAATTATATACCCACATTAATAAATAAATATAACCAAGGGAGATTCTGTGATTATTTATGGGCCAGGCAATATGTGGTGGAAAACATGAGTTTTGCAGCACTTTTAGTCTTATTCCCATCTTAATTATATTATTCTTATATTTTTCCTGGAAAGAAATACCCAAATCATATAACCATGGTTTCACTATATCCTTTGCATTATCCACTGATATTTTAGAATGTATTAACAGCAGAGCCATCTTCTTTTAGCCTCAGAGCACATACTCAGGCGTTTTTGTAGGCAGGCAATTAGAAGACTGAAAAGTCTTGCAAAATGTTCCTCTGTATTGTTCCATGGAGACCAAATCTAGAAGCACCAAACAACTGCAGCATCCCATGGCACTATTAGAGACAAGAGTTACTGCCCACTGTGCAAAGTGACTTGCAGATGTCTACAAAAATCTTGCAATTAAAAGAAAATAAAAAATCCTCAAATGGGAAGTCACCTCCAAAACACCTCATAGCTGCTATACTAAAAACAGTCCATGTATATGTGGATATATTCCTGCTAAAACCCAACTCTTTTCAGACCAAGGGTGGGCAATTTGACATTAAAACATTGCTTATATGAGCTTAATTAGGAATTTCATAGCACATTCACTAGCAAACCCCGTTTGCTTTGGAAACAAGCAGTAGAGAATTCCCCTGCCTTTTCCTGTTTGCTGAGTAGCAAATCAAAACACAAACCTGGGATATCAGGGAAGGCTCTCTGGGAAGGAAATAAACCAAAACCAACTTGTCAAATGGGACTCCCTGCTGCTGCCTACCATGTGGTGCTCTAGTGAGCTGCATCTGTTCAGCTATTAAACATCGTGGTGAGCTTGATTCCGACAGCAGCGGCATTATCAAATATGCTGAGTGGTTATTAGGGCTCTCTAGAATAATCTTTCCACTTTTTATTTTGGTTGGTAGAAGTTACTGTAAAGTAGCTTCACGTGTGATAATGTTCTTTGTGTCCCTAAATGAGAAGGTGCTGCTACACTGACAGCCTTAAAAATTCCACCTGCAAAAAGCCAGTGAAATGCTGAGCGCTTTTGCTGCAGGAACTCTCTATTTTTCCCTGGAATTCACTGGGTCAGGGAAAAATGCCCCATATGGGGAACAAGGCCATTAATGGGCTGTCTCAGCAGACATGAAGAAGGCAGCTTGTTGCATTCAGTTTGTGGGCAGTAAGTTGCAAGTCCATCAAGGGGAAGGGCTGAACTAAAAATAAGAGATTCTGGACCAAAGTGGAGCATGATGATATCTGCTGTAATGCTTCATCCTCATCCTTCAATCCAGAGGCTTGGGATGAAGAGGAGTACCTGACCCAAAGGTGGAATAACAGAGGGAAGAATTCCCAGTGCTGTGCAGGCAGCTTTTCCAGCCCACAAAGCACATGCAATGCTGCAGCAGCGAGTGTGATTTACATCTCCCTGAGGGAACATCTGGACTTACATCTCACCCTTGACTGAGCATAGATCATCACCTACAAATTCCAGCACGAGAAGTTAAAGCCACGTTAGCAGCTTGGTGCTGCTGCAGTGAAGGTTTGGGGATAATTTCACAGAGAGCTGGCAAAACTGAAGGGCTGTGTCTTGCCTTTGTTCCTCAGCATCCCCTATTCAACGTGAGCTAGGTAATTATCGACAGGCAGGAAATGCATGAGTCAGTTCCTTCAGCTAATCCACGCTCTGAAGCATTAGCATGTTTCAGTGTAAATGGGCTTTCACAAACAGCCAGATATTTAAGCCTCTCCGAACACTTAACAGGGAAACTCACCTGTTGTTAGCGGGATTGTTAGATTGTTACATTAAACATAAACCACCGGAACACAGAACATTGACAGTATCAGTTCATTAAATCTTTATCCTGTCTATTATTGTTGCAGGAATTCCTCTGAGTGGTATGATCTAAGCAAAAAAAAAAAAAAAAAAAAAAAACAGCAGCAGCCCGCTGTCAAGTGGGAAGAATCACTGCTGGATTCAAAGAGAAGGCAAATATTGTACACCTGTGGTTGTTGCTGGGAGAGAAAGCCACAGGCTGCTCAGTGATCCAGCAGCAGTGGAGATGCATTGATGTCAGGGGTGTCAAGGTAAGAGAGACAGTGATTAAAGAGCATAGGCAAGTAAGTGAGAAGAAGATGAAGATAAAACTGGCAGCCAGGGCTTCAGAGAACACAAATAAATTTCCTGCTTTGGCTCTGTTTCCTGAATAAGCCTGGTGCAATGAGTTAGTGCCAAGGACTACAAAAGTTAAGTAAGTTAATTGGATGTAATGTAGGAGCCAAGCCCTGTGTGTCCAGTTTCACCCTCCCCTACACCCACCCAGTGATTTTACTCCAGTTTCTCCTCACTGATACAGTGGTCTAATGAAACAGAGAAAGGCTCAAGAAACAATCTATAAGGAGAAAAGCAAACTAGCATTACATACGAAAAGAAGTTTTCAATTTTGTGATGACACTTAGGCTTCACAGAGCAAAACCTGAATTAAGTAAGTGGTCTAATTAACTAATTGTGAGTTACAATTAAGGTGGTATCTCACAAAACCAGAATAGTATTAAGATGAGCTTTCCTTATTTGCACAAAGTGATTAACTACATTAGCAATATTTACTTAACCAAATGACTGAATGAAAGCAGCAGGCTCTGTAAAATTGCTTCTGCACCTCACCTTCCACCAATAGTTTTCTGACTTGATGATCCTGCTTGTACTTACTCATATTTCTGCAATATTTTCAAACAAATCAATAGTGGAAGTGATGGGATGAGGATTACTTGGAGTTAGAATCTCTTCAGGTCTCCAGCAGCACTTTTGCCCTGATCTTGCTCTACATCAATAGGCCAACCACTCTCACTAGTATTAAAAAATAATATTGTTCATACTGCATATCCACTGAGAAACCACTACACTGGTACTTTGTGCTGCAGTGCACACTTCATCCTTATCCTCACTTAGGGCTCATAAATTCAAAAGACAGGGAGTTAATGAGCCAGATCTTGGATTCTGGCTTTTATTTGTAGGAAACAAACCCTGATCTGTCCTGTGCAAACCTGGCCCTTCTTCAGAGGGTCAACAGCAGTCTGAGAGTCACTGTCCCTTATTCAAGCTGCCATTAGGAGCTAAAAGCACAGTCTAGGATATGCTGAACGTGAAGCCCTTACTCCAGTCTGGCTGTTTTTTCTTTTTTTTCCCAAAACACACACTGTCAGCCCAAACCTGTCCTCTGCCTGCACTGTCACAGCTTCTGACACACTGGGTACACATTCCTTCCACCTGGTGTTGAGCCAGCCATGACCAGCAGGGAGGAGGGAGTACAAATCTTGAGCTTCTCTAAAATTCGACAAGACCTAGGTAGGAATAAGCTTGGAAATATTATCAGGGCTGACTCTCATATATAACAAACTGCATATGCTTATTTTACATGTATATATAAATAAACGTACAATATAGATACTATTATATCTATGTATAAATGTAATAAGCAGAATATCACCTCCAAAGAATAAGTGGACAAAAGCAGCCTACTCTTGGATTTCTCTCTCAGTCATCCAGACCTCTCATTCTCCAAATAATGACAATCATTTCCTGTATTTCAGTTCCTTCTTCATTTGGATGATCAGCCAGGTTACAGTGAACACCTCAATGGCTCTGCTACTTCAAATAGTCAAGTATCCTTTTAATCTTAATAAAGTTGCTAAAATGCCTGCTAAATTTTTCATCAGTGCTTTTTATACATGGCAATGTTCTGGGAGAGTTGGTGCCAAATTATTAAAATATCTACAATCTTCATACAGAAGGATGTTGGCTAGAAGCCAGCACCAGGAATTTTAAATTACAAGTATGTGATTAGGTTATGATGGATCTAAAACGTCAATGAGAGGAGATAACATTAACTAGGAATGGTGGGAGGCAAGATGGTCTATTTATTTATTTGTACATCATAAACTAATTCCTGTGTCCTCCTTTCTGAAGTCAGAAATTTGTTATTTATATGTGAAAAGCCTTGATACCCATGGATATGTCTCCTAATTCTGGCCACATGTTGCTGCTGCTTTTGTTTTTTAATCAAGAGGAACTTATCAATGGTTCTCATCAGGAAGTTCTTCCATGTGAGTACCCATACAGTCACCACCTGAGGTGACTCTCCTGTCCTTCCTATGCCTCATTTCATGGTAAAGAAAATGTATGCAATCCCTGAGACCCCTGGATGTTTGCCACTTGTTTCACTGGGATTCACTGGGATCGCTGAATTTGCACAACACAGGAGTTTGTGCTCAAAGACATGGCAGAAGAACAAGTTGGGGAACAAGGGAAAGGGAAGAGAAAGAAATAATCCTTGAAAATATGACTGGATGTAATCCATACAGCAATTCAGAGCTTTAAAAGTGACAATGTAAAAAATTAGAGGAGCTTTATGAGGAGGTCACAAGCCTCTTCAAGTTTGTGCTAATTAAATATGCTTGGTCTTGTGCTTGCTCTTCCAAATTGGTCCCCTTGAATTCTTAAAAATGCAGATTTTTGTTATTAATATAACATGACCCAGGACAAACCCCTTCTATTCCTAATCTTGGTGCTTTTTTAAGGTCAGAAAGAAAATTAAGTTCTGTGTTTATGTTCTCTCCTCGTGCCAGATCTAAGGTTCCATTTGTGCACAGTTTGCAACAATAAAGTCTTCCTATGACTTGCCATCAAATTCAGTACCAAAGTTCTGGGTCTTAAACAGTTCTGCCAACAGATGGATTCAGTTTCCAGGGTAATTTTGATATATGCAGGATCAGAAGGAAATTTAGAATCCACTACCTGACGTGTACAATAACTTCATACAACACCATGGCCCATCCAATTCTTTCCATATTGTTTCCAGCTGATTATGATATATGTGGGCCCACCAGAAGTGTTTTTAAGACCTACCCACCTTCAGCCAGGCTTTACACCATTTCTAGAAGGAAATACTTGAGGAAGTTCATCACTGTTGAGGGCTGGAGCATTGGAACTGATGTGGAACTTTAGCTGGGAAGCTGGGTCCTACTGGATGTGCAATTTTGTCTGGTCAAGGGTCTGGCAGGTGGTGACCCCATCACATAGCATGTTTTTTTTGGGAAGGAAGCTTGTGTTCTCCCAAAAGCACAAAAGGAGCAGGATGCATAAAGGAGTTATTTGCTGGATAGAGGGAAGCGAGAATTTCTATTTTATCCCAAGATAGAGGAAGAAAAGGAGAGGAGCTGCCTCCCTCAAGCACATTTCTAGGCTGAGGAACCAGGCTGGGAGATCATCCCTACCACACTGGTATACTGCATCTTCCCCAAAACATCAGGATTTCTCCTTGCAGTGCTCCCTGATGGCAATATCAGAGTCAAACTGCTTAATTACATCATCTGTACAAATTCCATTCATATTTTTCATACAGTAAGGTATCAGTCTGTTCTGTGCCAGAATTAGCACATTTCCATGACCTTCCCTCAGCAATTTGGCCTGTTTATGGCAAGAACAGACCACTGTAGCTCAATGTGCAATAACAGATTGTGCAGACTATTTGAGACGAGGCATTAACAAATTGCTTATATAATAAAAGCCCTTTTCAGAGCTTTTTTTAATCTTTGCCTCTGCTGATACAAAAGAATAACTTAACTGCATGGTTTCAAGGCATGACTTGACCATCTCAGTGATTCATTTATTTTCTTTCCTACAGAGTTAGATCTTTAACCTGATCAGTGAGGTAAATGATTGCTGCATTTAGTACAAATTCCCTAGATTAATTCAGTGCTCCCATTCTAATTAACTTAATGTTTGTGTGCATTGAATTGCATTCTCACCTACCTGTCTAGTTCCACAAATGAGTCGTCCTTGATTGCACTGGCTTTTTTTTACTCAAACCCATAAGCAAGTCTGGAAATTCTTCTTCCATAGTAATTCTTTTTCAGTTTAAAGGTTAATATATAGTCTGGTTGCTCCCCAAAGAAAACAACCACTGTCCACAATACTTAAAATTACTACAGCATTTTACATACACATATATAAATGAAGAAAGAATTCACAAATAAATATTGCATCTATAAGCATAATAAGGAAATATCAAATAATAACAGAATTCTATAACATCAGCCTTATGAAATGTTCTTGTACTTCAAGGTAGCAGAATATTAAAAACCACAACTCTGATAAACATAATGTCCTAAAGTCTTTCCAGGGCTCCAAAGTGATCCCTGATGCCCACTTAGCTGATATGATGATGACCTGGTTTTCAGAGGTGCTGACTACATTCAGCTTCCATTGACTTTAGCCACTGTTGTGCATGTTCAGCACTTCTAAAATATCAGATTTCTGAAAACTAGGTCTGTCTTTTTTTTTTTTTTGAATCCCTTCCTGGACGTGAATAATTCAATTTTAAACTCATTATTATTTCATGAATATACAAGCCAACATTGGCCTTCCCAAATCTTTGCTTTCCATAAGTATGCATCTAATAATAAGGATTTCTAGATTTGTATGATGATTGTAAGAAGAAATCATATTCTAGAAATATTTTTTAAATATTATTAAACTCTTCCTGAGAAAATTAATTAGCTCCAATACAAACCACTAAAATCAAAGGTATTTTTATCCTCAATCTCACTGAAAGTACATCCAGCTCTCTAGGAATTGATCCAAATACAACCAAGTCAATAAAAAACAATTGACTTTCCATTAGACATTAAGCCCAAGACATGTGAAGTATTCAAAAGAGAATAACAAATGCATTTATCATAAAATATTGCAGTTCTTTCCCTGGTACGCTCAAATACAGAACTCTGATCCTCACTTGAGTTTTTCTGCTTCTGTTCACTTGAGGGAAGGTCATTATACTTGCATAAGTTAAAACTATCCATATTTTATGGATATGTACAAAAAAGTCTAACAGAGTCAGCTATTTGAAGCTTGATGTAGCAAAGTATACTGCATATGTATAACTAAGAGATAGAGAGAGGGGAGTAGGAAATAATATTCATTTTAATTCTGCTGAAAGTTTGAAAAGATAAAATTTTAAAATGCCATTTCGACAATTTATATTTTAATATATGTAGTATGTTAATATTTGGGACAAAGAGCATGAACTGAGTGTACTCACTACCCAAAACTCCATTTTCTGTAAGTCATACAATTCTTCCACTGCCATGACTGTTCACTTCAGTCATTAATTGTAACTCTGAAAGCCTCACAAACACATCTTGGAAGTCTAAGGACAATATTGATTAATCCATCATGCCAGTAATGCTACATCTTCACAGTATTTCAGGTTAATTGCGTTGTGCCTTGCATATATTGAAGCCATCTGTTTTAACCATACCCTACTTTTTCAGGTAATGTGTTAGCAAATCTTTTGAAGCAGTTTTCCATGCTTTATCATCACAGTATTAATCTTATTGGTTAGCATTTACTCTAAAATATTGTTTCCTAGTGACATGAAATATAATGAAACAAAAATATCTACTACCATCTACCCTGAGCTTTATTTCTTTTTATTTTGATATGTTTTCTGTATCCTAATTATAAACAGCCACTGTCTCTCACTGGAATCACAGCACATTTCGCCCCCCTTTCCTCCCAGAGAGAGTTAGGACAACATTCAAAACACTGCCACATCTGCCTTATTCCTTATTTTAGAGCTCTGAATGTTTCCTATGAGAATGTTCATCACCACTTCACATAATTCAGCAGGTCCATACCTGTAAGTGAGATTAATTAATGCGTTCTCACCCTGTTTGAGTTAGGAGAAGTGATCAGTTCAGCTTAAGTAGCTCATGTGCCCTAGGCTGGGTGTCTTTGGAATGCCAAAGCTTTATACTCTTAAATGCTCTGCTGGCCTTATGCTCCATACAAACTTCTTGTTCTTAACTTCAAAATCAGCTACCACCATGAAAACAGCTGCTTTGTGCTCCACAAATACTTTGATTTTCAAACAAACGACACAGACAAAAGACACAGAAACTGCTGATTCTTTCTATCAGGCATTAAGAAAAAGTAACATTTTGTTATAAAGTCTTTCATTTTAACAATGAAAGATTAAAACATGCTATAATTTACATATTTTTATAATGCCTGGAGTCTGTTGATGGAAATACATCCTTCTCAAACAGAGCAAATACCCCTTGTGCAACACAGGAGAATTAGTTTCCTATGCTACCAACATTGACAGAAAGAGAAATTTAACAGGACTTCTTAGCCCTTTGACATGATATCTTTGTCTAACTTCACTTTATTCGTCACCATAGGAAAGCTAAAAATTCAAAGTAGCAACAGCACAGTGCCTGTGGAAGACAATGACATTCATATGTTTGTAAACTTGGCTTTCTAATGATGTGGGATAACAGGGTAGGAAGAGAAGAAAAGTGGAGGTAAGAACAGGAATCACTGGCAGAATTACCTAAAGGCACTAAAAATCAGACAAAAAGGTAAGGGCAGGAGTGCACATGGTGATTAATTGAACACTGCACAAAAAGCTGCAGCCTTTTTCCATGTGACATGGAGATGGATGCAGACCATGTCATGAAAAGAAAAAAAAGGAAGCTTGCATTAATTATCAGAGCTACTTGTCCTTCATCTATCCATCAACAGGAGAGGAAGTGGCAGTAGACTTTTAGGTAGGATATCTATTTCCTCTTGAACTAGATCTCCCAGCAGAGACGGCATGGGAGCCCACTTCCAAAGGAGAAGTCAAATGATTGAAATGAAAGCTAATTGCTGCAGCTCTGGATGACTAAAACATTTTAAAATCCCTTTCCTGAAGTACTGTTCTGCATAGGTATCATACACACAAACAGTCCTTTATATTTATGCTGCTACAGTACAGGTAGAATTTTATAATAATCTATCTTGTAATATAAAATATTTGCACCGGAACTGTTAAGCATCTGGAAGTAATGCAGACTACACATTTTTAAAAATGTTTCCCATAACAATGGCTATTTGGAGATGTTAAATGATTATTTTAAATAAATATGTTCCTAAGCTAACACCAAAAGTGTGATTCAGATGATCAAGCAGCAATTTTCAAAATCAGAATTTGATTTCATTATTAAAGCTTGATTTCATTATTAGGTTTACACTGTCTTTAAGTAAACGGAATAATAAAGAGGGCAAGCACACACTGAAGTACCATAACCTAATTTATATTTTCCTCTTCCATTTCTAGAATGAAGAAAGTTAAGAGCAAGCTATCTCAAAGCTCTCAAGCACCCTCCCCAACATGCTTGTGAGGGCTATAATCTAAGTTTTTTTTAAAGCAATAGTGAGTTATCCATGCACATTGCATCTCCAGGTACACAGGCACTTTTTGCTCATGCATATTCACAGTGAGTGGGTACATGCAAAAGAACATGCACAATTAAACACTTCCCTCCTTCTAGTTTTATCTCTTTTTACCATCCATAGGACATTTCTGGTTGTTTGCTAGATAAGACACCCCTAGTGGCATCTACACCTTGTGAAAGAAGGAAGTTCTGAATGACAAACCCCTCCTACTGTTTTGATTAGGGCTGGTTTAACACAGTAGCTGCCAATATGGAAACATTAAAAAAAAATTAACTTTTTTTCAAGTATAACACATATGTAGACCTCCCTGTTTCTATGTTCTCTTCATTTTTAGAACTGTGATATCTCACACAATATCCTTCTGAGCTAAAATGGATCTCAGGTAAAATTCTCAGAAGTATCCGCAGCTCAACTGACTTTAATGAGATATATGGTCTTTGGTGTCAGAAGTGCTTTTGAAAATTCTGCCTTTCAACTTCCCTTTGAATATTATCCTTATTTGAATTAGATTCTGGGAAATTATATCCCAATAGTTTTCCAAGCTTTATCTATCACTGACTACTGTCATAAAAGTCCTTGCCAAATGTCTTAGGACTTCAGGTTGATCCCTCAGTGCCTCCACTCTAGGGACAGACTACTCTGAAGCTGCTCTCAGAGGTCAAACCTCATTCCAGGGAAATTTCACAGTTACCATTTTGCTCTGAAGCAGAACAGGCTTCAGGGAGGTTCCCAAAATCCCTTGCAAAGGCAGTAGGGGGATGCCAGTATCACCTCATACAGCAGGATGATAAAAGGCTTTGCTGCTTCTCAGAAATTTCAAAAGAATGACTAAAATATAATTTACCATTTTTCCCATCCCTGTTAAGCTGGAAGTGTTTCTGACCATAGAAAACTCTCAATTATTCTTTTCTTTTTTAACCATCTTTTGCTACAGCATGGGTATAAGCAAGTTATTTGAGAAAAAAAAATTGAAAACTACAAACATTTATGAGCAGGCAATAAGTTTTCATCTCCAACTCATCATTTACGAACATTAATGTTTGCTTTAAAATAGAAATATCATGGCTAGATGGAAGAGCAAACAAATATGATAGCTTTGATAGACTTCAGGTACAGTAAAATTACAAGGAAAACATTCCTTTGTATGCTAATGAACAAAAAAAAACTGCAAGAAGGAGGTAACTCTGTTGACCACAGAGGGTGGATTTGCTCTGAGATGGCAAATAAAGAGGTAAATTATAACAAGGCACCTGGTGTTTGCAAAGCAAATATTTGAATTCTATCTAGCAACACAATACTTGCCTTGAAATATGTAGGCTCTCAGTTTTTCTGGCACGTGGGAGAAGTTGCTTTGTTCACATTTTCAAACTAAGATTGCACAAAACCAGCCAACTACTTCATCCATGTGATTCAACGTAAGATAAGGTTATAGACAACCTTTGAATTTTATTTAAGGTTTTCTTTCTTTCTTTACTCAAGCCAGTAAATAAATAAAAAATCACCTTTGTCCACAATGTAAGAGTGCCTTTGCAGAAAAAGGAGTCTGGGAAGATTGAATACCATAATCCCATCTAATTTTGAAAATGATCATTGCTGAATGCTTTCTGAGGGTAAAAGTGTAATTGGTTATAGATCAATAAGTAATTTCATTCAAAAAGAACTCAACTCTTCCTGAAAGTAGAGACATTCTCAAATAAAAATCAAACGAACACATTAACAAAGTTCAGACTAATCTAAACAACAAAATTTTATACTGCTCTAGTTAGGTTTTTCTCAATTGATCACTTATTTATGACGCCATAAAACTCCATATGCTTTCAATTTTGATTGCTAGTTCCTTGCTTTAAGGCAGCTGAAATTACTTTCTAAGACTTCCTAGCCTGACAGTCTTCCTGCTTAAGATTTACCATCATAAAAGAATGGTGAAATCAGAGGACAAATCTAATAATAACAAAAAGCACAGTCAGCTGTGATACACTGCAATTCCACTATTAGATTCCAGATTAAATCGCCCAGGATAAACATACCTTCCTCTGATACTGCTAAATTCTGTTCCATGTAATTACACTGCAATAAACTGCTCTATCTGTACAGGTAGTATCGCAGTATGATTTTTAATTGAGAAGCTATGAAAAGTAGCACTGTAGCAAAAAAAAAAAGGCATTCTGAGAATGTCTGAGACGCTGTACAACATCATCTGCAATAAACCAGCATCATTTAGCCCACTATTGACCCCAAAACGTTCATTAATTCCTATAACCACACTCCGACAAAACAAATTGAAACCCCCGCGAACGCAAGCACAGGCAAGACAAGGAGAAATCTCACGCCTTTGGTGAGATGATTACTTACAATATGCAGCTCTAAATAATCTCCAAGGCCAGTAGAGCTGTCCACTCGCACCAGCACAGCCTCTTTTTGCACAGTGCTAAACCCTATTGCCAGTCTGTCTGCTCGAGTGCTCGGCCGGTCGTTGGGAGGCCACGTGTAAGTGATCTGTCCACCACCTTTGCTAAAGATATATGTTGTCCCCGCTGTTAGAGAAAAAAAAAAAAAGAAAAAATAGAAATAAATATAATCAGCCCACTTGCACCGGTGCAAAGCCACGAGGAAATCATACGCCCTACATAAATCAGGTTCTCACGCAGTAAATGGATTCATAGGCTGTATTTCAATGTGAAGAGGTCTTTATCTCAAAAAATTATGCAGCAAGTGAAATATTAGTGGGTTTTATATTGTGCAATCAGCACTGAATATAACTTAATTGCAAATGAAACAACTTGAAATACCATAGCTCTGATTCAGAAATGCATATTTGTTTGGAAGAGTTCTTAAGCTTATGCTTGATAAACATATTTCTGTGATGTGTAGAACAGGGATGTGTTAAACCAAATGCTTTTCCCAACTGAAATGCTTTTACCAACTGGACCTATGTGGAAAAATCAAGTAATTCCAGTTGCCTCCTGGCTGACAAAAAAAAATGCAACTACTTAGTTAGACAATTAAAATGATGCATGATGGTGGCCAGCAAAGCAAGATGTTAACAAATACATTCAGATAAGACTTTTACAGATCTGAGGTTTATCATCTTGTGACAGATGGGGATAACAAGTGGAAACACACTTTACTTGTCATGTCAGGACAAAGAGATTATTCTACCATCTGAGTAAGCAATGGCTTATTTGCATAATGCTCAATGTACATCTTTCACAAGTGGAAATCTTTACACATTACATCCAGGATGCACTTACAAAATCTATAATCTGTTTGAAACAAATGTTGTAATCCAAAACCACTTAGCACTCAGGTGCTTAACTTCATCACCAGCATATTTCCTCAGAACTAAAATAGCAGCATATCGGACATTTTCCATTTAAAACCTGTACCTTAACAACAGCACAGAGCAGGCAAATTGTGCACGCACTTGATCTTCCATTGGAAAAGTCACTACAAGCTATCTACTCCTTTTCCATGAGGATAGGTCAAAGCTTAGGAAGATAGGTTAATTCATTGTAAATACAGGAGTCCAGTTTTACTACCTGTCCTAAACTGTCTCAACATGTGGCTATTCTCAATTTTATTGTATTTTATTTACTTATATTACATTTTATCTATTTTATTAAATAGCTAATGATAGGACAAGTGGGAATACTTTTAAACAAAAAGAGAAAAGATTTAGATTAGATACCAAGAAAAAATTCTTTACTCAGAAAGTGCCTCTAGTAGTGAAGCACTGGATCAGGGTGTCAAGAGAAGTTGAGGAGAACCCATCCCTGGAAGGCCAGGTTGGGTGGAGCCTTGAGCAACCTGATCTAGTGAGTGACAATCCTGTCCATGGCATGGTGTTGGAAATAGATAATCTTTAATGTCCCTTCCAACTCTTACTTTTCATAGAACCATGGAAAAGTTTTCCAGTTTATTCCACCCAACGCTCTCACTCCATACTTTCCATGTCCATGTAAGGACACAGCACAAAACAACATAATTCTAACTCTCTTAGTTTCTTTCAAGGTTGACCAAAGATGCCATTATCATATAAAGGAATCTAAAATCCCTTGAACATGTGGACTTTTAAAGCCAAAGCCAAGAAGGACTGAAGGACTGTACACTTACACCACTTGTTCAGCTCCCAGATGTCTCAAAATCTTACTCTAGTGCTGAGCAAGACTGCTTTGTGACAGTCAAAATGCAAAAAGGACACTTGGTCTTTTTGAAAAGATCTCATTTTAATTCTAACCCCACTTTTCCTTTATGGAATTACATGTCTATTAATTTGGGCTTTTTGGCAGTGCCATCACTCTAATAATTTATACACAGTGCATACCACTAAAGTCACTGTAAATCTCATTTTATATTAATACACTTGTGGGATAGTTTCACTGTGCTTCAGATGAATCTGCTGGCTTTCCTCCTGATGCCAAAATACCAACCAGGATTTGTCTCAGGAGAGTTTGTCAATTTCTTCAGCAAAGACAAAGACAATAGCAGGACTGTTATTTAAGATTTCACTTACACTTCAGGTGAAATCAGGTCTTATCTTTACTATAAAAAGAGTTTTGCAAGAGTAATGAAGAATGGGGCTGTGCCAGGGACTGGTAATGGACATAGGCAAAAGGTGTCTGGTTTAGTGGTTTAGCAATGTGTGTGACAAAGCCCTCCTCCTCCTCTCCCACCTTTGCTTTCCTCCTAGGTCTGAAATGTGCAATAATCTGCTGTGCATCATTAATCTCCAGTTACAGTACATGCTGAAACAAAGACATGTTAGACAGGTAATATCACTGCTGAGAGTCCCCAAGTTCTCCTCTCTGCTGCTACTGCTGACTTCAAATCTCCAAGTGATGAGTTGGGACCTTCATGGAGTTTATGTCACTGTGGTGTCTGGAGTGAAAGGATTTGTTCTGTGTTGGTGAAAAACAGAGAGCTTGATCCAAAGCTCATTAAAAACAGTGACAGCCTTTCTCTTGACTTCATAAAACATTGTGTCAGGTCATGAATGAGGTTCTTATAAGTAACAAAAATGAGAAGACTAAGAAAAAACAACTCCTTACACCTCAATGTCACAGATGGAGCTGTTAGAATAGTCCCTAAGATTTAAGTGGCAGTGCATAATTCTCCTTTTCTTGGTTGAAACAGATGTGTTTACCCAATTAAAAGACAAAGGAAAAGCCTGCCAAGCATGGTGGAGTCATACTGAATACAATGACCCAGAAGTAAGTCTTCAGATCTGAACAATGAGAGGCTCTGCTGTTCTTATTCAGAGTGAATCTTTGCTGCATTTTTTTGTTAAGTACTGCCCTTCAAATCAACCGGGGAAGAGCAATTCATTCCATACTGCTGCCGCATTGAAGGCAAGGTCAATGTCAGTGGAGCTGGGTAAATCTAGCTGTAAATCTTAAACTACATAGAATAAACATCAAAGTTAAAAAAAAGTATCTCTTATTCACCAGAACATGTGGCTTATGGGTTTTTATGAGACAGCTTTCCCTCCTTTATAACTGCCCATTTTGTAGCTCTTGGAAGTAACTGCGTGTCTGGTGAAAGACTAATTAATCCATGCTGATGAATACAGATCTGCCTCTGTCTGAGCTGCACGGGGAGTCACGTTCCTCGAATTTCCTGTATTAATTATGGAAAAAATGGGTCGGAAGCCATTTGAGAATAGATCCTCTGGTGTTTATATTTCAAGAAAGACAAATATAATAATGTAAAATTTATTACTCTGGGATTGATCTCAGCTTATAGCCCGACCTCCCATTAACTATTAAAAGCTAGAAACGGAGCAGTTGTTGGAAACAGCCCTCCTTACTATCAGTTTTGGGGAAACAACAGAGGAAGCCTAGTTCACTTGGCTCATAAAGGCTTTTATGTTGTCTGACAAACCTCATAATGTCTCTGCTGCTCTTTCAGAGCATTGTCACGAAACCCCAGCCATCTCCCTTAGCTTGTGGCACTGTGTTGTTCGGGGTTTATCATCTCCAGAGAATTGAAAGTAGCGGAATTATAATGTCAAGAATAGCAATGCCATCAGCACAGTACTTGTAAGCAGGCAACTTTGTAACATGCCAGTTATATCTCTCAGCCACAGAATTTACTGCATAATTCTTTATGCTTCCATGCATCTACACAATGCTTAGGAAAAATGTCCACACAGCTCTTTGAAATTCTTACTCGTGAAAGCATGGTTCCCATTGTAACAAAACGCCAGTGGTCAAGATACTGTAATGTTTTTTAATGGCCTGGGTCTCTGAAGCCCTGCTTGTTTGCAAAATTCATCTTTATGAAATAGTGCATTCATTTCAGCACAGTCTGGCAGCAACTCAAGGACATCTGCTTACCTCTACAGTATTAAGCAGATAAATATTTTGTTTAGAACCCATTCACTGTATTTATTATTGTTTATGACTGCAAAGCTTTTCAATATTTATTGCTCTGAAGTCACATTTGATGTAGCTTAATAGTTTGCTCAAATCAACAGCTTTCTGCCTTCCTCATGTTCATTCCAATTTTGAGTTTAAGGTATATTGCACTGAAGGGTAATGTACATAATTCCATTTATCCCATATAATGTAAGTAGCATAATGTTTATTTTCAACATTCACATCAGGTTTCAGGTACTGATGAAGGGCATGCAATGGTTTGATTGAGCTCTGGACCCTCGTAAACCATGATTCCATCACACTCTGTGACTAAAAAACTGAAGACTGAAGAAGAAATTATTCAATAATGTAATTTTCTTCTTTCTGCATCTTATCAGTACTTTGTTCTGGGATACAATGTGAACCCCCTAATTCCCATTACTAACTAATTACTTGCATTGATAAACCTGCTGAATCCAGTGAGACTATTTGTGCAGGCTACTAATAATTACCCAGAATGAAGAATTAACAATATGAAAACATATCCACACACTTGTCCAAGTATCTATATGAAGGCATTAATTATATTTCCTATGTTCAGAGGAGCATATAAATCTCCATTAGTACTCATTTTTACATATTCATCTATGTATTTTCAGTCTGCACAAGCTGAAGTTCAGAAAAATACACCAAATTTCTGTACATATATTTGTATCGATTTCCTAAGGTAAGTAAAGGAAGGAATGCTTCAAGCCAAAACCATGATACGCCAGGGGAAGAGAGGGAGAGGTGGGGGTTTCAAAATAGTCCACTTGGTGGATTAAAATACAGCCTTTCTGTATTACTTCTTCCTAGGCTTTGATATGTTATTAATTATTTACCCAGGAGAGAGAATATATGCCAGAGGTTTGAGATGAGGAGGGGATGGCCATTAGGGCTAACCATGGGAAGGAGATGGAAAGAGTTGCTGGAAGAAGTATTTCAAACTAAAGACCAGGTTGAACTGAATGCTTCCTGAAGGCGTTCTGATAGATTCTCTCCCACAAATCTGGGCAAGAGCATGGATTGTAACTGCTCTCCTGCAAGAGCACCATCAGATATTTAATAGCAGAAGAGGTGCATTGCATGGGGAAAGAGAAAATGTTCAAAGGGATTATTGCTCCAAAGAGCTTGAGCCACAATGGTAGGAATGATAGTTTTATTTTCTGGCCAGGTTCTCTTAGATTTGTGGGTAATAGGGACTAGGAGAATATTGGTGGTGCTCCTTTGACCAAGCTTGGCAAACCTTGACAAAGGTTCAAAGTTCTCCTGGAAATTTGTTGCTACTCCAAATAATTTCTAGTTAGGTCCTTGTACCCATCTGACTGCATGCCTGGACCAGGGCTGTTACAAACAGTCTTAACATTTGTCACCTCTAAGGTCACAAGCTGCACAGCATAATTCCTTAGCAATTCCATTATTTTATTCATTGATTTTCCCTTCTTCCAGAGTAACTGCAACAAAACTCACTGACCAAAGCAGTATTGACAAAGATCATCACTGGTGTTTGTTGCTAATATTGTCATTAATGATATCATCTTCTCTCTCCAGGCAAAGATGCTTTATTTGAGGAAAATAAAGCATATAGAAAAGGTCTATCAGAGTCCTTTCAGCCTTTTATGGAGCCCACATATCACTGTGCTACAGCTGAGCTCTAAATTTCAGTGCTTCTGTGAGAGACACTGAAGCCACATTGCAACACCTCAACCAACTCAATCAGCTGGAGCAATTAATTTAAATGAAGCAACAAAGCAGTACCTACTACTACTAATTCAAGTGCAACTTTAATTGCATTATAGAACTCCTCTCCCCACTAAGGTGATCCTGATTTGCTTTATCAGATCCTGCAGAACTTTTCATCACCCCGCACCCAATTTTTCAGCGATCAGTACTGTGTGTGGTTTATTATATTCAGCCATGCCTAAGAGCTGTCTCCAGGTAAATGTCCAAGTGATAATAGAACCAACACAATCCCAAGTCACGCTGAGCATCCTGCCCTTTTCAGTGGCATTTGTTGAAGATTCAGGGTACTAAAACAGAAACAAAGCTTTTTCCTCAGACCACAGGAAAAAAAATCTAAGAAAACCACTCCTTTTCCTGCTTCTCCTTTCTTCCAGTCTATGGCATTGGTATTTGGACAGTTGCTTATGTTTTATCTTCCATGCATAATAAAATGGGTGAAAAAAATACTCCATTCCTGTTCCAAAAGTTTGTTATTTAAATTCACCAGTTGCTATCAAGCTCTATTGATAAATAGGGTCAGTAAGTGACAAACAGCTAAAATTTGTGAGTAACAATGGCTCAACAAACATGTATATCTATAAAGAACAACCCTGACACAGCATCAGTATTCCAAGTCAGCATCATTCTTAGCATCATAAATGGCATAGTTGTAATAAAAGTTTCAAAGAATTTAAGGGATTTTCCTACTATAGTGATTTTAATATTTTAAATCAAGTAGCATCTTACACCTCAAATGACCCCATTGATTTAGATTAGATCACTTAACTGGAGTAAAGTGCTACTCAGTTTGAGAAGGGACATTGAACTAAGAGCCTCCAATTGTGTGAATGAAAAATGAATATAATTTTGAGAAGGACCCCAGCTAAGCAAGAGGTTGCTGAAAGGACTCCTAAGAGAATAGAAATAAGCAGTATCTGTTCATCTGAGTTATTACCAAAACATGACTTGATTAAGTGAATATCAATGGACTTGTTAGTATTATGGCACTGAAACTGTAAAATTATTTTTATTAGCTTTGAAACATCCACAGGAAAAAAGTTCTGTGGTTTGTTGAACTCATAAATATGTTCACTTACACACAAAAAAATATCACTATTTATTTTATGAAAGGATATAGTCCAACACAAATCTGACTCAAGAGTGATAAAAGAAAATTATTGTTCTTCTCCAGATTCTCTCAGCTTAAAAATTTTATGGGCTGCCTATTACCTATCAATTTTGCAGTATGGATGCTGTTTAAAATCAATTTGAAACATTTCTGTATGAAATGTAAGGTAAGTTATTCCCCATTAGGGCCTTGGACATTTATGCAATGTAAATGGTGGAAAATGATATATTTGGGAAATTTAAAGCCTGCTTTAAATGTCAAATTGCACTCAACATAAAACATTTTAATCCATTAAAACTGTATTATAGCTAACAAGGATACAACATGTCTGATTCTTAAAGCTTGCCAAAAAGTCAGATGGAAATTAAAATCCAAGCGTCTATAAATAAGGAAAGGTTTTATTCCTCCTACAACCTTGTCAACATATAGTTAAATTTCCTGAACACTGTCTACAGAAGTGGAAATTCTGTGGTTGAGAAACACATATGAGAAGGCAATTGATTGAAAAGCATTTCTGTACAGATAAAATGTAAAGGCCCTGTTAAGGAAACATCCCTGTCTGACTATCCAGGAGCCACTCTGGAGTCACCCTCACATCCCCTGAGCTGGGATGGGAGACCCTTCCCAGTTACAGCCCCCCACACTCACACCAACTCTCCTTCCCAGCTCCACACTGGGCTTCCCAGAGCAGAGTCTCAGACCTCCAGAGCCTTAAAACAGTTTAGTCATGGTGCTATAGCTAAGCAACAGAATATCAAAACAAAATAACAGCTCAAGCTGGTGCCTTCAAGAAAGGATCCTGAGCTTTTATAATTTCACAGTCCAGGAGCACCATGTGGTTGGCTCCTGCTGTCCCTGAGTGTCTGGTCCCCTGGCAAGGCCACAGGTCCCCAGGCCCACTTGGGCTCAGGGTTCCAGGCCCTCCTAGCCCAGCCTGCAGCTCACACTGCAGCTACTCAGAGCTACCTACCCTAAATGTGCTCCTCAACACCTCTGTCAGATGGAGAGCACTTGACTTTACTGACTTCAAAGACAATAGGACTATTCCAGTCTCCACACTCCTGACATCAGGAATTGTCAAGGCCTAAACATCAATTTAGCCACAGCTGCGATCAGTTCCATTAAAATAAACTACCTGCACAGGCACTCATTTGCTTCTTATGGCTTATTAGTTGTTCCAAATCCAAAGCAAACACAGGCTGGTTAGTTGAAGGGGTTTGTAACAGGATGCAGGAACTAGGATGTTAGCTGAAATACTATGCAGGTTGATAGACACCAAATGTTGTCACCATCTGTTGGTGCCCTATGTGAAATGATTCAGTGGTTCCAGTCCAGGGACTTTACAATATCAACAGATACCCGGCAAAAGTTAAAAATTCCCTAAGCCAAGTGACTTGAGCTGTTACAATTTCCAAGCTTGCTGACTCAGCTGGGAAGCCAGTAAGCTGAAGGCAGGAATAGGATGTTGTGGTGTTTGAGGGTGCCCAAGATGCAGTAAGAGATGAAAATCTTGACTCCATGTTTCAGAAGGCTGATTTATTATTTTATTATATATATTATATTAAAAGTAAATGATATCCTAGAACTAAACTAAAAGAAAAGGAGACATCAGTAGGCTAGAAAAGAATGAATAATAAAATCTTGTGACTGACCAGAGAGTCTGACACAGCTGGACTGGGATTGGTCATTAAGTAAAAACAATCCACATGAGACCAATCAAAGATGCACCTGTTGGAAAACCATCTCCAGGCCACATTCCACAGCCATCAGATGGTTATGGTTTACGTTTCTTTTCTTGAGAAATGAGGCTTCTGAGAGGCTTCTCAGACTCTCAGGAGAAAAATCCTAGCAAAAGGATTTTTATAAAATATGTCAGTGACACCAAGACCTGAGTGTCTCTCACAAAAGTTGCTCTGCACAGATGTGCACATAAGCCAAAAATCAGTAAAAACGAAAATAAAATTAAATTTTCTTTTTATAGGTCCATCAATAGGCAATGTTCTTGTCAGATAAATAATAATTATTTGTAGGTCATTATTTCATGCAAAACATTATTGCCTGAAGTTATGTTTTTATTCAAGCACCTACAGCAGTATCCCAATTCTCAGAAGTGCTGTTGCGTTTCTGGCAACCTTTAAAAATAACTCCCCTGTTCCTTAAATGGGGATCAAAACATGTGAAATAGCTGGGCTTGAGTCATTTAATAGTGTTAGAATGGACAAGAGCTTGGCTGCAAGTGCCTAGGCATGCTTCTAGGCTAAAGTCTTTATTTCTTATTGGCTTTCTTACTAATACAATATTCCAGCTATCCAGTCTTGCATTAACTTAGTTATTTTTAAGTGACGTTTATATTATGTTCCTTGCTAAATTGTGCATCTCCTAATTTAATCTTAGAAAAATCCTTAGAGAGCCTTCAAAAGTAGCCAAAACTTATCTTGGATGAAAGGTATAGCATGCTGAAAATGAAAGCACTGCTAACTGCAAGCCTGCAAAAGTCACTGGAAAAAGATCCACACCCAAGGATGTCAGATGCTGGGCTAAGATAACATGATGTTGTTGCTTGCAGCAGAAAGATGGCCCTGGAAACAACATAAATTACAGGGTTTGTTGAGAGGGAGTCTCTGCTGGGAACAGATAATTGTATTATGGGCAATGGGCAATGAAATTCCATTTTGCTTGTTTGCCAAGGTAGTGAAGAGTAGTAAGAAGTTCTGTGGCATACACGTTCTCCTACAAATTATTCAACTACTAATATTTAGCAGACTAAAATATTCTTGTGGCAGCATTTCTGAATGCTTTCGAGTAGACAGACATGGACTACAGCTGAAGAAAAATAGAAAGAGCACAGTTTCTTAGAGATGCTACATCCTGAAAGGCAAAAATAGGAACCATTCTTCTTGTTACAAAAATGAAATCAAATGAAATGCAGGAGATGAAATCTTTGGAAAAACACCAATCCTCCCTGAAGCACATGAATCCACCCCTGAAGCAGCTGTTCAGAGGCATCTCAGAAGGAGACCTGGCAAGGAAAGGGCTGATGAGCAACTTGCATATTGACTGCAGTCTTGTGGCATTGTACCATCTCCCTAATTCCAAGCATAAACAAAAAACTTCAGGATATTTTAGTTTATATACAAACCAAGTATTAAAGCCAAAGTTAGTCTTCTCCAGCATTCTATGCACTCAAACCTCCAAAAATATCAGGTGAAAGAGGAACATGATATAAAAGTGTCTGCTTGGTTATCTCAAAAGAGCTTGAAAATAAGAACCAGCAAGCAGCTACAAATGATACTTCATTTGGAGAGTTTCTGCAGTCATTATCCCAGGGATTGACTTGGAACATCAGTGTTTACTTACATTATCAAATCTGTGCATGAAACAAACAGTGTTTAATAGGGGTACACAGACACAGCTGTATTTGTACTTGAATCTTTAAGGTTGTTAGACCACTATAATAAGAGCTAACAGGGGCCAGCCAGGTTGGGCCAATTCACTTCCTTCCCACTTCTTTCTGTTCTACTACATAATAGATTTTCAATTGAGGCCTGGCACAGAAACACTACATGCTTTGTCATTATGATAATTGCTGTCATTCTTCTTTGCAAAGTCCTTATGCTGCTGTTTGTAAGCAACAATTCTCCACCAGATTCAGAGGATAAAGAGCTGCAGTGAAAAACATGCATCTTAATGCTTTTCACTGGGTTACACAGTGAAGTAATCAGAGGTTTAAACCACTGCATTCCCCAACAATGCTTGGAGAGAACTTGACAAAAGAGTTTTGGGCTCCAAAGTGTTCAATCATTTCACCAGGGACTCACTAACTCAAGTGCTAGCTCTAACACTCCATACCCAGTGCTATCAGCTGTAACTTAATTCACTCCTGCATGCAAGAAAGGTGAGCAGTTAATCACCCTCTGAAGACTAACCCAGACTAATTAGTGCAGAGATTTTTGTGCAGGGTCTGGCTGGAGGATATTATGATTGCTTTTAATACCCTGAAGTGAAGATGAGTATTCAATAGTTTGGAAAGCCTTACTTCAATACAGTACTTTATAATGACATACGCAGAGATGTCAAGAATCCTTCTAAACTCTAAGGGATACCAACATATGTGGAAAATAATTCAGTGAAGAAAGGTGCTCAGGAATAACCCATTTTTCAATAAGCATTCTTCTAAGTTCGCTCAAAAAAACTCAACCCAAAGTAAATCAGAATATTTCCCAAGAAAAGAAGGAGAAAGCAACATTTCAAATACACTAAACACCAGTCCTGCAGAATGAACTGCAGCACACCAACTTGGAAGTTTTGAGGACTCCTGCCCTACAGTATTTTCCTCACAGCATTTCTGTAACATAAAACATATTTCTAGGTATGTTTCTGCATCTCACAAATATTGATTCCATTGAAGACACACAAATATTCAGATAGGAATTAAATGCTATTTGATTTAAAATGTATTATGTTAAATTTTAAAAGTCATAAGAAGGCTCTCTGTCTATTCATGTAATGAGCATCAATCAGAAATTAAGAATCATTATTTAAATCCAGAAGGTTTTGTTCATATTCTGTTTAGCTCTCAAAGGACACTACCTACTCACATGCTGGAGTCTCAGTAAGGAGGCTATTCAATGAGAGGCTGGCTTTGTAATGATATTGCCAGCATTTGTAATAACAATGCAACCTAAACACTGCAATTAAACAACAGAGTAGTATTTTTGGAATACCCTGCTGTTCTAAAGTGCATTGTGAATATTAACATATTCCAGTAAATTAGTTTGCTCTCATTATCATAAGCAATTACTTACTGTTTAGATGCTGCTGATATTAAATTGGCAAGCAATTTGCAAGAACTAATACATAGCATAAAAAAACTTTTCAAAATTCTAACCATATGAAAAGACAAGTGTTTCTAGTAACACAGTCCCTTACATACAGATGTCTGTCTCTCTTTAAAAATTCTGTGTATCTCTTTCCATCAGTTATCTTTTTCCACCAGCAAGTGGATAAGTAACTACCTGAGGCTCTGTGACAAACTCTTTATAAACTTGGTTTTGATTCTGTGGAGTAAATCATAAATACCTCAGGCCAAGTGTGACAGTAACATCTCATTCACATTGGAAAAAGAAAGTGTTGTCATGCTCATTTTTGAAAATAATAGTTTAGAAAATATATCAATGTGAAGCTCAGTTCTTTGCTCTCAAAGCTATTACTTTCCTGATACAACACTGTCAGATGGTGAGGGTAAATCAAAGCCTTTGTCCTCAAGATACAGCCAGGAGCAGAACGAGGCATGGAGAACCTGTCCTGCTTTTAGCAATAATGACACCATAAGCCTATTTCTCTTCAGTCCAAGGAAGCAGTAATCCCAAAGGCAATAACCTCTAAACTAAAACCCCAAGTTAGGAAAGAACCAGGACTACTTTTCTGAAGGACACTTGGAGAATGTGACAGACACTCCTTGCCCAGTTTGTTCTACTTAGTTTCTTGTTTCACAGAAAATGGACAGATCAGGTAGAAGGAGCCAAACATAACCCAAAGAGCTTTGTGGGGAGTATAAAACAAAAGGAACAATTTGCTTGGTTCCTCAGCTTGCACCTTGGCCCTAAGTTTCAAACGAGAAGGGTTGTGTGTCTTTTGGCTCACATGGCACCGCTGCTCAGGCTGCTGCACATGCAGAGATCCTACCAGTGCACAGCCAAGGATGGGAGCCAAATGAGAGGGTGTGGAACAGCTATGCTATGATGCACTTTGTGCCTAAGTCTAGTTGCAAGGTCAAAAGTGGAAATCAACAATCTTAGAGGTGTTTTCCAACCTGAATGATTCTGTGAGTTAACCCTTCCCCTGAGTCAGCCTGGACAGCCAAGGAGCAAAGATCCAGCAGTGCTATCAGCCCTCAAGCACCTCAAAGCTGAATCCTACAGATTCAGGATGGGCAGGTTGTTCCTGGTAAGCTGAAAGACCTCAGTATGCCCAAGTGGGATTTCAGTCCCATATCTCAGTAATACACTCACTAATCCTGATCTGGTAGGATCAAGCACCTATTGAAACCACACCCACAGCCGAGGGTATGAGGCTACAAACCACTTGTATGGGTATTGTGCATAGCTGTTTATGCAAAATTGCCTTTAATGCAACTGTGAACCTTAATGGGGACCTTGGGAATCCAGCATAACATAAACAAACCACAGTAGTTTAAGCAATTCCCAGAATACAATTCTAAAAGTGTAACTTGTGATCTCAGGTCTCAATCTTTCAGGCTATGTTTCAGTCTGGAACCAATTACTATAACCATCTTATCCTGCAGAATGCACAATATTGTAATAGACACACTAATGCACCCTTAACTCCAGGAGCTCAATGGTCCCTGTCTGCTGTGCTCAACTTTGCTGTTATAGATTATTGGGTTGAAAATATCTTTGCTAAAATTAGGCATAACTTTTAAAATCATTTAGTCAGTTATTAAATATATTTTCTCTTATTCAAAGTTGGAGCAATTTAGCATCTTTTTTGTCACTCTCTTTTAAAAAAAATACATTACTAAATTATTATTTTTTAAATCAAACCTTCCAATTAACTTTGTGAAGAAAAAACATAGATTTTTGTAGCTAAAAATGATGTGTGCCTTGGTCTCTGAAGCAAAGTAATGAAGTTCTCATCTGATTAGCAAACACAATGTTTTGTACTTATTGACCTTCAACAGAAAAAAAAAAAAAAATCAGCAACTGTCTGTAATGAGAGTAGGGCTTCAGTCACTTCATATTTCCCCTTTCATCAATCCTCCATTCCCTTCTTCTTCTAATCCTAATCTGCAAGAGTTCTGACAAATTATTTGGTTTTTAACAGTGTTGTAGCCATCATGAGCAGCTCTCAGAGCCAGGGGACAGGCCTCCAAATTATTCTCCTTCTTCTGCTTGGAGAAAAAAAATACCTTACAGCTGACATTCAATATCAGTGTCCTTAAGCTACTAACTCCTTCTAGGCTAAAAGAGAAGGAATGGAAGCATCAAATTACATTTTGATAAATAAAAGATGATGCATAACAGCATACAAGGAAAAACAAATTTTTCACAATTCCCCAAGGAGTTATTTCTACATTTTCTGGAGAAATCCCGTCTTAGCTACATTCAGGATCTTGCTGTACATGACATTTAGACACAGGATTGTTAAACTAGAGCTATAATGAAAAATGCAGGAATATTTCATTAAACAACAATTTCTGTCCATTTCATTTAAACCTCCTTAATGTTTGTAGACCCAAACATGGCTTTTTCATATCTGCACTACACAGAATCTTAGCAGCAGTGGAAAATGTCATGTTTCATGAACATGACATTTCACAGTACAGGATTCCTCCCTCTAGCCTCATAATTTAATAATATAAAAAACTAAGGGAATATGAACTTTTACTAAGAAAGAGTAGACTGTTAGAACTAATGGCCAGAATGAGAATTTGCATATGTGACCCCAAAATACCCTAAAGCTAACTCAAAAAATAAAGAGGAACTCCCAATTTACAAATTTAAATAGGAAGGTACTTTTATATTCCATAGCAGCTTTTCATCCTCTCTCAAACTTCATCTTGCATGCGAGCACTTCCCTACACAAATCAGGTGTGGATTTAAAGGAAAGCTGAGGGTACACATTCCACAAATAAAGGAAAAAACACAGAAAAAGCTTTGGATTAGAATTACACTGTCCCTCCAAGAGTAAAATAACAGAATGAACCTGACACTTATGAAAGAGTCACAAGAGAGCACAAGCAAGGAAGAGGATGTTATGAAGTAATTAATGTTGCCCTGTGAGCCTCTTTATGCTCATGCAAACAAGCATCTTCAAAAGATTTTGGATTAAAAGAGCAAGTCTTGCTCTAAATTGTTGTGCTGCTGGCTGGAGGAGTCTGCTGTTGTTAGGTCAGTCTGATAAACTTGACATAATAGCAAAGCACAGCCAAATCACATGCAAATCCTCTGAATGCATGTGAAACAAACCTGGATCCCTCAAATATCAGACTGTTATCCCTGTGCTATCCCTCTTCCCTAGGTCAGCAGTAGTGTCCAAGAGACTCAGTGGTACACTGCTTCAGGGAGCTGATGCAGCTCCCCTGATGCCTCTTCCTCCTCTGGAATAACCTGGGTGGCCCTTTCTGAGTGCTGTGGACTTCAGCTGTCACTGCACTCTCCTCCTGACACTTGCATCAAGGAACACTTAAATATTTTCTGTGTGTTTCATCTGCTCAAGGGATTAAGCTCATTGTATAAGACAAAACTGATTAAAAAAAAAAAAAGAATGAAAGTCACAGAACTGCAGATAAACAGAGTCCATGAGGTTCTCCAGTAATGCAAATATAACTGATAGTCAGCTTCTACAAAACCTACCTAATTAGAGCTGTTATCAAAATGAAGGTCATGCTCAAGAGTACTAAGCACACCCTGTATTTATGCTGATATTCATGTTAATGTTCATCAAAGTAATTTCTGTTTTAAAAGAGATGATTATTTAGTACCATTATCAGTCGCAGCCTCAATACTATGCTGTCACTATTATGCAGAGACCTCAGCTTCAGAAAAAGATTTATTATCTCAAGTGCTGAACCAGTATGAGCTCTGTATCTCAGACAAAATGCAGCTTCTGCAAAAACAACACAAAAAAAAACCCAAACCCATTCTGTTTGTGCAAGACACTGTGCCCCTTAGGCTTCCCTTCAGTGGAGGTGGTGACCTGGATCCTTCATCAATAACTCAATTTATTAATTCTGGACAGCACAGAGTAACCTGATTTCTGCAGCAATTCGCACTGATGGAGGAGAGCTATTGAAGAACTTCCCCCTCCTTTAAAGAACACACTTCATCTGTCACATCCTGTATAACAATCAATGTTTTCCCTTGCTTCTTTCAGCTGCTTTCCAAGTTGGCAGTCTTCAGAAAGCATTTTCAAAAGAAATCAAACTGGTGTGTTTTCCTCATGCTCTTCTATGCAAGGTTTTATAAGGGAATAAAGTGCCATTTCATCTGAAAAGATACTCTGAACTATTATATTTTGGGATTTTCTGCCTCAATGTGTTTCATTTATTTGCTTGCACTCAAGACAGATAGTAAAAGAGCAAGCAGCCTGACCTTTGGAGAACTGTCAAAAAGCCCAACTCTGCAACTACAACAACCAGTGTGACCTTCTTCTCTACCTTCTACAGCCAACAATCACACACAGGGAGGGAGAAGAAAAGCAGCCTTGTCTGGATAGAAAACTGGGCTGGGTCAGGTAACACAGCCTGTTCTCAAAGCACTTGTAGATGAGCACTTTGTGAACCCTCCCAGAGCACCTGGGACCTGCCAGCTGAATTCCAGACCTGTTCCCTGTGATGCCCTGCCAGCAGCTGCCAGCTTTGCCAGACCAGGTTTATCCACATTTCTGCAGCTCTGTCACCTCAGACTGGATATCTCAGATCATCTGTTTTTCTGAGGGCACCATAAACACCTTATTATTTCCTCCTCCATAATCCATAGCCGATTTCACAGCTGCATGTGTACAGAGCTGACTAGAAGGCTTTGAGAGTATGGCTCCATGCACAGAGACCTGAGTCTCCAATCTTTACCGAACACACCACTAAAAACCAGGGTAACTTCCCAGCAACACACTCACTGCAGCAAATGGGCTCTATAGCCCAGAGTTTGCTTCCAATACATTTCCAAGGTCAAGATCACCAAAAAGCATTTATTGCAGCACTGCTGGGAAGTAAAACACAAAGTGGATATAAACGAAGAGGAAACCTATCACGACCATTGTTAATTCTCAATAGTTCTACACTCCAACCAAAATACAAGCAGCATATGTCAGTCATGCTCTTGGAAATAGAAAGAGCCACTGTATTTTCTGACTCCTTTCTACACTGCCTCAAAAGTGCCTTGGTTTTATTAGGAGAAATAGACAGTGCAATATCCTATGCCATGCAATATGCTCCACGACTCAGAGGGGATGTGGTGGATTTTATTGATTCAGTTTTCACACTACTGTAACCCCATTATTGCCAGCAGAGCAACTGGAAACAGCAAGCAGATTCTAGATTGATAGACTCTGCTATTTCTAATTTTCTAAAGTATACAGCAAGTTTTATTTCTTTTTCTTGCCTTTTTTTTTTTGATTTGGATTTTCCTTTCTAATAAACCCACTGCTGTGGGACACCTACTCAGTGGTACTCTGGTAAAAAAGGGACAGAACTCATTCCATTAAAGGCATTTATAGGTATTATTAGGATTTTACAACATGATAGCATAATCTATCCTTTGCCTGAAGTAAACACTCTTAAAGGAAAGTCCATAGGGAGAGTAAAACTGAAGCATTTTTTAAAGTGGTGAATACTAATCAGATATATAGCTGGAGGAAAAAATAATGTTCGAGCAGGAAGATACAGCAAGTAGAGCACAAGACAAGCATGATACCAAGGAATCAAAATATGGCTGTAGCATATACTTTGGAGCAGTAAGAGGGGGAAAAGAAATCAAGGACAAAATGGCAGGAGGAAAATATGATCATCACTATTAGGAGCTAGAGAGAAAACCAGGACAGAAAGGTAAAGATTTGAATGCTTGCACTGATTAAAGATGAGCCAAAGATTTCCCAGCTTGTGTCTCCAGGCTCTGTTACAGCTCAAGATGAGACTATCAGGGTTTCAAGCTACCACCCTAACGATTGGAGGAGATACCTGGATTCTTATGGATCTTGTTGGAGATTCTTATGGATGTGCTGCAGAACACCTAAACTGGTAATCACCATATCTCTGCTATTCAAACATTTCCTGTAATTTTCTAGCTCTTTATTCTGTGTTTTTTTCCTATGTTTGTGCCGGTCTTGATGCTATCAGATTATTGTCCACAGAAATGTTAACTACACCTGGGGCTTCTATAAAAATACTTGGTACTAATGCAGCCAGTCATTTACTGAGCTCAAAAGCAGAACTGTAGCATAAAGTGCACAATAGCACTGCCTATTTAGATCCTCTGAGATAATAGTCTCATAAATTGTGACCATGCTTAAAGTGATCAACACTGCCTCTTTTTAATAGGCCTATCACAAGGTCAGCAATAAAGGATAAGGAAAAAAAGTGTCTGTAGCCTCTACTTGTTTCGCAGTCAGGTTTGCCTTTTAATACTAAGCCAAAAACAAGACAAAAATAAGCAATATTGTACACATACAACAGTGTCTGAAATATTAGCAAATACTATTTAAAAAAATCTCTTCATTTCTACCTATTTTCATTTTATTAAGCCAATGTGACAAAGTGAATGCACTCAAATCAAAAGTATTGATCCAAGAGACTGTTTCTTTTCTCACAAATATCAAAATAAATTAGGAATACCTCACCTGCAGACAACTGAAGAGAAAAAAAAAAAGCAGTGTAACAAGAAGAGATTCTCTCCAGAGCTGTAAAACTGGAAGCACCACTTGGAAGGGGTGGTATATTCTGTGCTACCTCCCCGGGGTAGACACAGACACAAAAGGATGAAGCTGAGATGAAGCTGTCCTTTTGGAGGAAAAGTGCATAACACATCTCCAAGAGCTGTGTCTCCCTTTGTTGGTTTCGCTCTTTGCTAAAGAGCTAACTGGCAAAGGAAAGAATTCCTCCCTGGGATGCCTGACTGCCTGTGGCTAGCTGAAGCACACTGCCTCGAGTTTAGATGCCTGTTCCAGATGAGACGATTCACAGTTCCTCAGTAAATCCCAGAGCTCTTTAAACTGGTTAAAAGCAGGCAAGAACTCTGCCAACAAGTTCATCTGCATGGGGAGGAGCTGATTTTCCCTGCTAACACAGGTGGGAGAGGAGGAGCAGTTCAGAGGACAATAGGCAGCAAAGGAGAAATTCCCAAATTGTTAATCAAAAAAAAAAATAGCAAGAACAGCTGTGATAAATGATTATTTAGGTTTTGTTAACTCATCATCAGATGGAGATAGGCACTAAAAACAGAGAAGCTGTGAAAGAAGACACACAAAAGATTTTCTTTACATCAGCCCCGAGTTTGCACAGTGTGAATCTTACCATTAATTTTATAACTTGGAAATTTAACTAAGAATTAGTTCTTTCAAAGTAGTTTGTAAAATTCTGTAGCTGTAGTTGATTTGCAAGGATTTTTCCTTTCAGTTCATACACAAATAATAGCACAGGGAGAATGCTGCTAATCAATCCCATCCTCAAGCCACATCAATCTTGGATTTGTATCAACACAATTTCACCTAAGCTAAATCGCTGCTACAACCAAAAAAGGCCAGAAGATGAATATTTGATGAGGAGTAAGGTGGTACATGAGGCTTCCTCCAAAACCTGGGGGAAGTCCAGAATAAATGCCCAGTAGGACAAAATAACCGATAGAACCAACAAACAAACAAACCAACCCTGAAAAATACCCCTTGCTGGTAAACAAACAAACAGAAAACAACACCAAAATGTCTTTTGGTAGTAAAACAAATTATCCTACTTGCCCAACTTCAAAGAAGGTAGAATGTCTCCAGAGACACATTTGCATTGAGCACAGCCCTATTAAAATGGATTACAATTATTATTTAAGGAAAATCAACCTCTGTTCCTAAAGGGGAGAATGCCACATGATGAAATGTGCATTAAGAAAAAACAGCAGTTAATTCTAGGCATCAAAGTGAAGTGATCTGTGTAGGATCATAGACAGTCCAAAGAAGAAATTTCACTCTCCACAGAAGATTATTCAGAGCATCTGTAATTTTGAATATGTCCAGGAAACATATTAGGGGACTCCAAAGCCTTGAATTAGGTCTATAAATCAACTCCAAAGTTAAGACTGTGAGTACTGTCAAGCTATTCATAGGCCCAGTTCCTAGAGGGAAAAGTGTAACTTCCATGGAAAAACACAGGTGCTCTACTTTTATGATCTGTCTTATCCCTACTAGATCAGGAGATTATAAATTTCACCTAGTGCATTAGAAATTAAATGCCCACCTGCATGCTAAGAAGGAGTAATAAAGTCTTTTTTTTTTTTTTTCTGGTTAATGAATAGGGATGAAACATTTTCACCAGCAGCAGTTAGCATCCAATTTAGGTACATCACTGAACTGTCTTGCTCTTTGCAGTTGAAAAAGAGATCCAGCAGCAGTGATGAATGACTGCAGACGAGTAGGTACATTAAGCCTACACACACAGTGCATCCTGAGCTGCTGCTGCTGTTTGCATTTACTATAAACAGGGGGAAAAAAAAATCAAGAGAAGAGGGTTTGGAGAAACAAAAAATGGGGAAAGTGAGTGCAGCGTGAGAGAATGTTACATTGCAAGCAGAATCAAAGAGAAATCCAGCCCAGCCTGAGAGCACAGCAGGAAGGGGGGACCTGAAGGCATCCCTTTTTCACAGAACCTGAAGCAAAGTTAATTGCTGTGAGTTTCAATAGTAGATAGAAAGAGTATTTCAAAGCCCAACAAGATACCTTGGACACTACCTGTGGGGCATTACAGGACGCCTGTACTGACCAGAACATTAAGAGAGAGGATTCTGAACTGCAAAACAAAACAAAACCAAACAAACACAACACCTGATTAAATTAAGCAAGTGAAATACATGCTGGGGATAGCTCGAAAGCATGGAAAATAAAGGGAGAAAGAAGAATAAAAGTTGTTAGCTAGCAAGCTGAAAGACAGATCTATAGACAGGTAGAGGCATAGACAGAAGTAAAAAAAATAAAAATCTGAAACTGTATCTATGGCAACACTGAAATAGAAATTAGTAGACATTTCTCTGCATTTGAAGTCTGAAGGTTGGAAGAAAATCAAGCCACATTGCCAGCTATTTTTCTGTGGTCTGCATTATAGAAAACATGTCAGGAGACAGAAAAGAGAATATCAATCAGGTCAGAAGAAGGGAAATAGAACATCCTTCTTGCTTCCCTAATAAGCTTCACTTTCTAGTCCTTATTTTCTAGGCCAGGGACGCATACATTTTTTTTCAATTAAATTCTTTTTTCTAAGAGGTAATGGTTGGATTTGGGGGACTCAATTTGATTTAAAAGAATGTAGGTTTTATATTAATTGTATCAATCTATTTTTTTAAGTATTTAATTAAAATCTAAAGAACATAAGTAATTGGTTTCCTTGACTGCCTTTTATGTCAAAATACACATCAGAACCAAACATTTTTATTTGCACACTGTCAAATTTCATCCCTATATATATTTTCAAAATTTGTTAGGTAAATGTATGAATTACTGACAAAATCTGTAATCTCTTTTAAAATGCCACAATATTTTCCACTAGAATTTTCTTCCTCCAGTGTATTGTGTGCAGCTCATATTTTCGGTTTTCTCCAACCTGTTATCATTCCTGCTTAAAAAGGTAAAGCTTGACTTTTCACTGCTTTGTTCTTTGTTCAGTCATTTATAAATGAGCAAGTGGGTGTGAAGTGCTGGCAGATGTGTCAGGCCGTGTTGCACTGCTCCTAACAGCTACAGGAGAAAGGCACTGGATACTTAACCTCACCACTTCTGTTTCAACAATTAGGCACTACGATTCAAGACTTATTTATTAGGCTGTTTAACCAGTTACAGACTTGGAAGCTGACTGTCAGGGGTATGCATTAAGACAAGGGTGCTGTAATGGGATTTTTAATCTATCCATTGAATAGAAAAAGAGGTGCAAATTGTTGGTGAGCTGAGCATGAGAAAAAACATAATTCCAGGAAAAAAAAAAATTCATGCCCTAGGCTTCAAAAGCTTTGTATCTTAAGCATTAGTATTACTTTAATATGTTTTTGAAATAAGTGCATTTCGTAAAATGTCTGTTCAAATTCCAAAATGAAGTAATTCTTCACTTGGATAACATTATTCAAAGGAACAACCTGACAGTAGCAACTCAAAATTTCCCTGCCTGATAAAGTACATCTCATGCACATACTCCATGCATAAATTACTTTCCTGGGGCCCTCAGAGGATCCCACATGGGATAAATCTGCTCTCCACTGTTCAAAGTGCTCTTCCCCACTTTGGCTCACAGACATGCCTCCAATGCAATATTGCCTCAGATTGTGCTGACAGTCATGCTGATTTAAGAGCTCAGGACTCACAGTATTTCCAGTACATAATTTTTAAAGCTGCAGATAGTACCCCTAAAAAGTGTCAAAAGATGTTACACCTCTGCACAAAAAGTGCTAAGCCTGTACTCTGAGAAATTGTTACAACTACACTCATGCTGTAATTCCAATGTTTTGAATTTCTCTGTTATCATAGCTGAAGAACATCTTTAAAAATTCTTCAATAATCATAAATTCTGCAATAGACTCACAAGAAATTTGTGAGTATAAACTAAAAACCAGTGGAAACAGAACATGGGAAATAAAATTGTAGATACAAGGACAACAAGAAAAAAATCCATAACTCTTTGAAAGAAGGTAATGAAATAAGAAATAATGATTTTAAAAATAATTAAGAATTTGTATGAAATGCTGAGCATGTGGAACATATAGGACATTGGAAGTGGTTTTTTTTTACTCTAGAAATTAATGTGGCTCTTGGGAGATTTGCTTGGCTCCAGACAAAGAGGAACTAAGAAATCACTATGCTCACTGATGCTGAGAAATTATTCAACAGGAGAAATTATAATCCTATGATAACAGTCATACCTGTACATAATGTCAGCCTGGACATCATATGAATTCCCAATGCAGAGACTGAAAAGAGTTTACAGCAACTGTGAATATTTTACAAGGTGCTGTTAAAGAGAAGCACCATGCATCCCTTCCTGGGAAAATCTGCCATGTGCCTAGGTCCTGTCCTCATCCCTATCCACACCAGTACCAGCTCTTAGCTGAGCTCAGCCCTCGTCAGCTGATCTGCACTCAAGGAGCTGAAATGGAGTTAATGACCCATCATTCACAAATCTGCAGAGCTGGCTCCAGCGGCACAACATTCCAGGCTGGGTTAAAGGACAACACTAAACCCCTGGAATGTGTTTTATATGGAGACCACCCTGCACTTGCCACATAACACAGTGAGACTGAGCCATCATGTTGATTATGATTGCACTGTGAGCAGTGCATTCAAATGCTTTGGTTAAGCTGAAGCTTAAAAGAAGGATAATTTAAAATAAAACCTCTTTCAAACCAAGTACAGCACATCATTTTCCCATAACAGCTGTTTCCAGAGTGCTGCATCCAGCACAGGAGTCCCCTGGCACAGGAAGGATTTGGACTCTGAAGTCCAGAGGAGGATTGAGAAGATGACCAGAGTGCTGGGACACCTCCGTTATGAAGATAGGCTGAGCAAGTTGGGCTCATTCAGCCTGGAGAAGAAAAACTCCAGGGTGATCTTTTAGAATGTTCCAGTACCCAAAGGGGCCTACCAGAAAGCTAGAGGGGACATTGTGATAAGGGTATGTAGTGATAGGACAAGGGGTAATGGCCTTAAACTGAAAGAGGACAGATTTATCAGAAAGAAAATCTGATTTATCAGGAAGATTATTTAGATTTATCAGGAAGAAAATCTTTACTGTGGGGGTGGTGGGGCACTGGAACAGGTTGCATTCATTCCCTGGAAGCATTCAAGGCCAGGTTGGATCAATCCCTGAGCAACCTGGTCTAGTGAAAAGTCTCTCTGCCCATGGCAGGGGATGTGGATGATCTTTAAGCTCACTTCTGACCCAAACAATACTGTGATTCCATAATATCATTCTATGATTTGAGCAATTCTTATTTGTATCACACAAAGGATGATGCATAAATCACCAAGGAGAAGCTCCTCCTTTGCGCCCTTACACACATTTTTGTCATCTGAAGTGCATGCAACAACTGCTGCGAAGATGCACAGTACAAAAAGCAGCTTAAAGTCTCTGCTTCTCTTCTGAATAATTTATCAAATGCTTAGTTGTACTTTAGAGATCCCTTTTCTTAAGCTCAGATTACAGCAATAAGGGCCGTGGTGTGACTCCTCATGCTCACACTGATGAACCATTATTCACCCTACTGTGACAACACCGAAGTGCAGCTCTAAATACAGGGCACTAAACTGAAATCAGAATTTCTGATGTTCTTCCAGGCACCTATCATTCTGCAACAAATATGAATGAACCAATTTATTTGTTATTTTCACACAAGGGAGCTCTGCCTCACTCACATCACTTAGGAAGTGTAAAAAGCTGCATTTTGACAGATTTTCTTTCACATTTATTGAACAATCTCCCTTTTAAAAGCAATGTTCTACAAGTAAGTGAGCTCAAAAGATGACTTCTATTTTCCCAATAAATGTTTTTGCTATGCAGAAGAGGCAAACATCAGCACATAGGCTCAGAGAGGAGCTTCTAACTACTCCTGTGCAGTTCCTCCAAGTAGCAGGAAAGCAGATCTTCCTCAGCCTAGTCTACATTCAGGTGGTGTTAACTTTGGAGTGTGGAGCATTTTAATGCTTTTCTTAAATAAAGCTACACCAATTGGTGTGCAAAAAGAATCCAGAGACTGGAAAACACTGGAAGCACTATTTCTCCGCTGCTTTTGTAAGTATAAACCCAGAATATTAATAGAAATATTCAAGCTGACTGCAAAGCACTGACACTGGTATCTGTAACCAGGACTGTGATGGTTCCTAAGGAGCTGTTACAGCCTAACCAGTCAGTGATGCCCAAATTAAGATGGATTTGCATGACTAGTTTAACAACTCTGAAAATGTGGTTATAGTCCACCAAATCACAGTTCCAGAGACTCAGAGCCTCAGAGACAGAACTGGCTCCTGTGGAGTACTTCCTGCTACTGGAGAATATAATTGCTATTTTCAAATCAGTGTTCAACATACTAATTAATCAGTGAGCTATAAAGGTAAATATTATGTCTACCTGAATCCCCATGGCCTGTATGTAAAATTAAATTCACTAGCACAAGATGTGGCTGCACTGCCTGTTCAGTAGGAGACAGAACATAAAATCATTGAAGGGTTTGGACTGGAAGGGACCTTAAAGCTCATCTTGTTCCAACCTCTCTGTCATAGCAGCAATACCTTTCACTAGACCAGGTTGCTCAGAGCCTCATCCAAGCTGGCCTTGAACACTTCCAGGGATGAGACCACCCCAATTTCTCTGGGCAACCTGTGCCAGTGCCTCACCAGCCTCACAGTGAAGAACTTCCTCCTAATAGCTAACCTAAACCTGCTGACTTTCACCTGGAAGATATTCCCCCTTATCCTGTCACTACACACACCTGTAAAATGTTTCTATCTCTTCCACAAGTTGGAAGACTGAAATTAGCTAAAAAACCTTTTTTTTTTTTTTTTTTTACCAGATTGTCTCAGCCTTTCCTTGTAGGGGAATTGCCCCATCCATCTAATCAGCTTGGGGTCCCTCCTCTTGACTCACTCAAACAAATCCTTCCTGTTCTGGGCAATCCAGAGCTGGATGTAGTATGTGATTTTTCTAAAAAGGAAGACACGAACTGCTTGTCAAGGCACTGAGCCCTACACAGGCAATTTTAACACATGCTTTTTACAAAATAACTGCAAAGAGGAACTTCAGTGATTGAACTTCCATCTTCACTTTGGTAGATGGAAGAACTCAACTCTTTCAATCTACTTCTTTAGTTACCTAGGATTTTTGACCTTAGAAAAAGCAGCACAATACCACCATACTAGTAACATTTACATTACATTCGGTGACAAAAGTGTTTGTTCCCCATGGAAATAAATTAATAAATTAATTAATCAGTGTACACAGGACTGAAGTTTAAACCTTTCTCTGTTAATTCAAAGCTTTTTAGACAAATACCAATTTATTCTGTTTATTTTTGTTCATAAACTAGAAATCTGGTGTTGTCATTATAGTGCAAGATGTCATTACATTGCAAGGGTTTCATATTGCTAGAGTTTCACACCTCCTTGATGTTTCTTGTAGGCATTTCCTCTAGCACTGACTCTTCCTTGTCCTTGCAGCAGCCGACTCCAGATCCTGCCAATCCACTCTTTTATAACACTGCTCTTATTGGCTACAGGTGTGGCCTGTTAACATCAGGCCTGCTCCTAATCTTTAGTAATTAACCCAGCTGCAACTCTTTAGGGGGTAAGATTACTTTCTACACTACCTTTATTTACTTATATGTTCTATCCCCCTACATCTGGTTTTGTTAAACAATTAGGTTTGTGTTTGTTGGGTTTTTTTTTTTTAACTTCACCATAAATTTAATTTGCAAGTGGATATGCCAGCTAAAATGCTCTTTTTCTGGTTCACACGTATGAAAATACAGATGAGGGCATGGCAGGTGGAAGACAGACACTTCCACTGCCACCTCCCTGTCTTTTCCCATGTTGGTTGCAGGGAGAAGTCTGTTCAGAAGCCAGTTAAATCAGACCAGCACCCTATTATTCACTGAGGCAATACATTGTCATTTGTGTCACAACAGGAATGGGAACAGAAAAGCTTCACTACATTTAATACTGCCAAGTAAAATCACCCAAAAGACTGACAATGATTCCAGATAACTGGCAATCAGTATAATTTTCCTATTTCAACCATCTTAAAAACAGACCTTCAGCTTCGAAAATGCTCATCTTGAGAGATTTTTGAACAAGTTTTTGCAAAGAGCATTTCTCTTGGATTTGTCCACATAGTACTTTTCTCTCTTCTCAGTGTTGACACTGATCTGTGCAGTATAAAAATGTCCCTTTTTTAAACTTATTTGGCAATTTCAAATCCCTGGTGGCAAAAGTCATTCCTCAATAAGTATAAGGAAATTGACTTGTTTAAGCTAGCCTGTTTTCTTGGTCTTACAGACAACCCATCATTGAGCAACCTACTGCCAGGAGAGTCTATGTAGTACATTATAATATATACTTTTATTAATCTTATTGGAATTAAATCCATATTGTGGAAAGGACTGAAATCCACCCTTTTTTTTTTTTTGCCTTTGAGCTAGAATAATTTTTTCTGCTGTTTCAGTAATCTAGTACAGAATGATGTAGTTTTCTATATTGTGCACTGCTATTTTTCCTACCTATAAATTAATTAGTAGTAATAATAATGGAATTGGACATCATAGAAAAAGCTGCCTGTATAAAGTAAAAACAGGCTAAAAGAGGCAATCAATTTTCACTCAAATGACCCTAAAACTTTGTAACGTGGGTTTAGGATAAGGAGAGGGGGGAAAATAGCAATATAGAGGGAAGCCTGTCAGCTCTCTTCACACATATGAAATAATCTATATATTCTCTTTTAGACTTAACCCTCCTTCTTCCAAGATTCTTAGCTATCTCTATTTCTGTAAAGAAGAAATTATTGAATATTTTGTCAGTTATAACAATAACAGTCCCTGAAACCTTTTTTTCCAACTAGTTCACTCCCAAACATCACACATTGAGGGGGATTTTTTTTGTCTCTTAGAGGCTCCAAAATTCCCAAAGAGATTTTGGCCAGTTTTCATTCGAAGAGTCAAGCTTAGTTAGTTTTAAATGGGTTGAGACTAATGAAAAAATATGAGAAAGTGCAAAAAGATCAAAGGAAAGTGCAGAAGTATTTCTCCTGACAACATTATCACAAATGTGACCATTTCAGAACACAAAGAAGGGACTGAGAGAAAGGGAAGGATTTGCCTAAAGGCTAATGGGAAACACTGCAACAGAGTATTGTCTTTCTCCTCCCAGGCTGGACCTACTCCAAAAAGAAACTATGGTCATGGGCCAACATATGTCATGGGAAAATAAAGTAGACATAATCCAAAAACCTGACATAAATCTATGGACAGCATGATGGTTGTGAAAACCCCTAACCTTCTCTATGGAAATGGTGACTTGCTATAAGAAATTCTAATGTAATTTCAGAATTTGGAAAATACCTTCTAAATCTCCTTACAAGAGCTTGTTTTGGTTTTTTTTTTTTTTTTTGATAAAACATGTTATTTCCCAGTATTTTCTTCTATCTTTGTCCAACATATATGTAATATGACAAACACAGCTAGGTCTGGCTAAATTAGTTATTTAAGCAAAATGGGAAATTATTTAAAGCTGTAAACAAACAAACAAATATCAGAAAAGTAAAATATTTGGGATTCTGTTAATTTACTATCCAAATATATATTTATATATATATACGGTAACTTCTGGGAATAGAGGTTGGTCTAGATGATCTTCAGAGGTCCCACAGTGATCAAGATGACAAAGAAAGAATGAAAACAGCAATGTCCCAGAATTATAGGATGAAAAGAATGAAAAATAAATTCTAGGAAAATAACAGAGGACAGCATGATACTACTTGGAAGGATACATTAATTTTCCTGTATTTTTTTTTTTTCCTTTCTCCAGAAATGCATGTTGCCCTGAAACAACTATGTCATCAATATGAGTTGTAGCACTTAATTCTTCTTTGGATAATTGAGGCAGACAAAAAACAGATTATGCATAATTTTGTGGTTTGCAGCTCCATGGCAATTGCAAAATCAACACTGGGCCATAAGTAATTGAGCCAGATAAGTCTTAAGAGGCTGTTAGAAGAACTGGGGAAAAGACTAATTTCAGTTTGCATTTTTAGCTTAAATTTTTATTCTTATGGCACCTAACATGACTTCCTTTTCCTTTGCTATACAAAATAAAAAAAAAAATTAAATAAAAAAAAAGAAAAAAAAAGAAAAAGGAGACAGCTCTTAGCTCAGCTTATATGATTAGGAAATCCACATTTCCCTTTTACAAATACCCCTACTTGACCTATATTTTCTAGGAGGGGATGCTTTAGGAATGAAGATAAAATTGAACTCAGGATTTGAAGCCAAACATTTTCAGCTTCACAGAAAACATTTCCACTCCAGTTCAGCCTTTTTTAAATCTATGCTTAGAACTTTTGAGTGCACACAACTGCAGCTTCATTCTGCTGCACCATTTGGAAATCTGTCCCGTTGTTTTATCTACCAGTGTTTATCAGAAAGGAAGGGGCCAGAATGTCTTCCTACATCCTTAAATGATGCCTATGCTGCCTTCCTCCTGGCTTTTAAGTCTTAAAGCACAGACAGAGAAAGATCAATAGGATGTGATGACACCTTAACAAAAGCAGAATGTAAGCAAATACAAGTCCATGGCAGTGGTGACCTTGGAACTCACATGATGATTTTAATTAGTTATGGGTGGTTGCTATTGAGGCAAATAGCAAACTCATTGCATTCAAAAACTTTTCACAGGCTCTAAGGGAATCTCCCAGCCAGTAGAATGGCAAAACAATAAGACTTACTGTACCTTTTAATACAATATTTGGTCTAAAACTCTACAGAGGAGAGTTGAAATGACAGCAGTTACTATATTATATTCTTCCACCATGCTGCTGTCAGCAAAGGTGCTCTAAAGTCTGAAAAACATTTCCTCTTACAGAGATGCCCAGATTGCATTTGTGCAGTATGTGTTACAGTTATTTTTTTGTCAGTGAAGGCAGAAACAAGATTAAAAATTACAATTCTCTTTGGAATTGTTTTTAGGTTATCACATATGTACTCTGAAAATATGATTTACATTTTTGACATCAGCATAAAGAAACTCTGAGATAATGTTGCTACACTACTTTAAAATTAGATCTAAATCAATAAAGACTTTCCTTTTTTACTTTTTCCTCATGACGCTGTGGAATACAGAATTGTAAAAATTGTCTGGATATTATCTAACCTCATCTTTTCCTGTAAGATTAAATTCAGCATGGAGGGCAAGAATGGAAACTGCAGTTCTTTCACTTAACATTTATGTCTTATATGAAATTTTAGAATATTGTGTTTATTAAATAACATGATATCTTCATGCTTTCAGTGTTTCTGCCACTTGGGTTTCCTAAAAAGGATGATCCCAAAATAAATAAAGAATCATATTTGAACAACTCCTAATCAAGTTTCTCGGTGTGGAACAAGGATTTAGCACACACCCAAGGTGTGACAGCAGGAACAAGAGGGATGCTCGATAAAAGGAGCCAAAGGGAGAAATAGTCAAGGTTTCTCTAGCCTTTTCAGGTATCAATTACATCTGAAATCTGCACTTATTTCCTTGCTGGGAAGAAAAAGGTAATTTGTGAATCATGCCTTTTGCTTGGCATTTCAGAAGTGATCCAGTAGGAAAGTGAAGGGAGATTAGAAATTATCATCTTGGAAAAAATTCCGCCGGTCTATTGGGCAGAAGACTTACAAAAAGGTCATTCCAGCATTTGGGGTTTTTTAAGCCTTCCATTTCATCAATGACACTTTTCATTTTTACCAGGGAGGTGATTTGTTACCAGGACAAATGACTCAGGCAGCCCTGGATGGGGTCAGGTGGAGGATTCCCCACGTAGCTCACTGCTCAGCCAGACAGAACGTTCTTATTTCTCTTTATACTCTCTTAAAATGTTGAGCCTGCCTTGCCTTTCTCCTAATCCCACCTCACAGCAGGAAGTGAGTGCACTGGTGATTGACCAGCACTGAACCCACCACACTCATTGGAGCATTGGCCAGGAAATCTCAAAATCAGAGAAATCTCAAATTGGTGAACCAAAACCACTACAAGTGCTGCCGGGGTAACTTTTCCTGATTCCCCAACTTCTGGGACTCAGGCTGGGCCCTCCCAGGGGAGACCTTCCTGGAGAGGTTCTGTGTCAGGAAAGAAATAAAGACACACTGGATTTTTTTTGGTCTTCAGGTTCTTGTTTATTGTTATCTAACCTAGAGTTTTGTATGCTGTCCACACCAGGCTCAGCACACTGGAAAAGCACCACAAAAATGGCCATCAATCTCTCGTTACAAGGTCTTTTAAAGCTAAATTATCCAATTAAGAGCTGACACCTATATTATTTCCCTTTTAAACTAATAACTGATCCCAAAGAGCCCACAATGCAGATTTTTCCACCCAATTACAAAATACCACCCAAACCCATGAAGACGGAGGAAAAAGCATGAAGAACAAACTCAGGATGACACCCTGTGCCGTCCATCTTGCTTCCATCCACAATATACTAAAAATCCCAAAACCCAAATTTCCCACCTAAGTGATACACCTACACTACTCTCGCTAATCTATTTCACACTTTTGTGGATTCCAGTCTATCTTGAAGTAAAGGAAACTTTCTCCATGAATGAAGATCAGAGTCAGTGCACCCCTGGGAGTCAGGGTCCCCCAGAGCAGACAAATATTCCCTGTGCCCTGGGTTTCCACAACGTGCCAGCTGGCCCTCCCTGTCCTCCAGCTTTCCCTGCTGTGACATCCAGACTCTGCCCTCATTGTCACCATGGGTCACCACAATCCACATCTGCAACAAACCACGCTGTCCCACAAACACCGGGAGCGACGCGAACCACTCGCTCACTGTGTTTGCATTCAATACCTCTCCCAGATTATCCGAGTGCCATAACTCTAGTCATTATTTATGCAAGTCCAGAGAAGTTAGAATACTGTCCTCTTCCAATAAATTGATTTGTGTCCTGGTGATTACAGGAAATAAAAATTTTGAGTCTATGATACAACTGGAAACAGGAGAACCATTTGAGAAGTTCTAGCTATAATTTCAGTCTCGTCCAGATAGGTTGGCTGACATCACACAGTCTAAGCCAGACCTCCTTTAACAAACAAAAGGACTTTTAAAATTGTTTTTTTTTTTTAAGCTGACATTGAAAATGAAAATTGTATCCCAGAATACACAAGGCAGGCAGCATGGGTACATCTTGCGGACATTGCTATGCATATCATTATGGTTATATTATATTTTTCCCCCTGATCTGCCTCAACATACAACAGCCATGTCTCAAACCCAGGTTAACTACCAATTCAAGTTTAAAAATATAACATTTACTGGTTGACATTTGGGTCAGGTTAACACAAAGCCAACTTTGCTACTTAGGGTTGCACAAAAAGAAGCACTTACTGCCTAAAATTTTGTGCAAGGAGATGGAGAATTTTTTCATGATTAACAGCACTTGGCAAGGACTCTATTTTAATCTGCTACAACTTCAATGTTCAGTTTTTATTTCAATCTAGACTTTAGGGAAATAATTAAATTTGTTTGCATTTCCTTTCTCTGTCTCTACCAGGAATCCAGTATTAAGCCCAAACTCCAGTCAAAATATCACACCATCAGAACCTGGCAGTGAGGTTGTCAGGGAATATTATGAACAAATTGCAAATTCACATTAAATGGAAGAAAATTTTCAGACTTGAGGCTGCACAGTTCATAAATTTGTGTCAATTCAATCAATAGTATCAGTTGGATAAAAAAAGGACCATTTATTATTTTACTGGGTTGAAAGAGTTGGCAAAGTTTAGGTAAAAAGGTCAAATTAAAAAGGAAACACTATATTGATGGGAGAAAAATTTACACTGCCACCAAACATATTTGGAGGGGGTTTTTTTGCCTAATTGGTAATTCAAGAATTTCTGTTCCATTTAATGTAAATCATGCCCCTCCTTTCCTTGTGCCCCTTCTCTCTTCATTCAAGAATTCTTGTTCAGTTCTATCTTGCTAGTGAGAATTTTCAGATCAGCATAAGGAACCCAATGGATCATCTGGGGAAAATACTCAGAGTAAATCTAAACTATTCAGAGGCTAAATGTAAGAGTGAGCAGAAGCTGAAAGAAAGAAAAAATCAAAACAATGAATGCATGACAAAACATGATGCAGACAAACAGCAAAGATACTGCTGCCACATAAAAAGCTGATATATTTATGTCAGGAAAATAACACATTTATTTCCCTGTACATACATGCAAGAGAAGCAATTTACAGGTAGAGATATGCAGGTACACCATGAATATTGATTTCCAATAGAATCAAGTCACTTGAAATGAGCAGATGGGAAGGAAATAAATCCCTGCTTTTCACGATCAGTTAATCCTTAGTAAATTCATTAATTTTTAAAAAGGAAAAGAATTACAGGCAGAATTATGAATCTCAAATGGCAGTGGTGTTTCCTGAACAAAATAGTTACTGTTAATGCTCACTATGGTAAGAGACCATTAGAAATTAATTTTTGAATTAAAAAATAGAAGGCAGCTTTGCAAGACAATTGAACAAGGTAATTTCTAACAGGAACAGACTGTTTCCTGTATTTGTTCCAATAAAATAACAGCTTTTCTCTAGGCTGTTTCAGATTTACAAAGAGAAGGATTAATCTTTCTGCATGCATATAAAGTTCTGGCATTTTGATGAGGTAATGAGAAATTCAAATTTACCCAATACACTGTAATACACTGACTGAATATTCCTTCCTCCACTTTTTTTTCTCGATTAAAAATTCATGTTACACTTAATTGCTCAATTTGCCCAAAGTGTAATAAACAATTGAAGAAGCCACTGAGTACCACATAACAAATACATTACTTAGCATGATATGACAAGAAATTACTGGCCCAATTAGTGACACAGATCCTTTGGTGAAAGGTAAGAAAAAACAAAAGGATCCCTAATGAAAATAAGGTGCTCTGCAAAGAGAAAACACAATCTGTATATATTGTACACTTTGAAGTCTAAGAGTGTCTCCTGAGAAAACTGAAAATAAGGCACTAAGCAAGTTACTGATTAAAGCCATTTACTTCCATGACATTTTGTGGCTGTGTGTTGCCAGGGTGTATTAGGAAGATATATGATTATCTGCTGTCCAGAGAGAGAGTTGTTTGAAAAACTTAGAAAAGATTGCAGGGATTATAATGTAAGCTCTAGTTTTCCTTATAAAATGTTGTTCCTAGTGTGAGTAATCTCTTGGTTTACATGCACCATGATTGCTGTTTCTTATCCACTCTGCAGAATCAAAGGGAACTTTGAGGGACACTCTCCTGTGATGTGCCAAGTGTATCCAACATCCAGAAAAGTCCCTCGGAGTTAAAAGCATTTGACTTTTCCCAGAAGACACCCAATACCTCACAGAATCAGACTCAAAGGGAAAATGCTAAAGATCCAGTAAAAATAAGAAAAAGAAGAAGAAAGCTAACTTGAAAGGAGTGTGTGGCTAGAAGGTCCAAGAGCAATAAATCAGAGCAATTAAATTCAGTGGAAATGCTTCTATCACATGAAAAAGAAATTGCAAGAACTACAGTGCCTTGAATGGCAGTTTTGCTGCTGTGGTGTAAAATTTGAAATGTGTTTCACAGTCAGCTTTTTAAAGATACTGCTATGTGCACTAAAATCCACAAAATATGGAACTTCAGTTTTCCCCAGCATCTGAGTCCTTTTTTATGGTAACTCTCCTTTGGCCTGAGAAGGAGCACTAGTAAATCACCTACTTCAGATTATCTCCAGTGTTTTATTAAGCCACTTGAGGGATATTTCTATGGTTTAGAATTCAGCCACTAATAAGGACAAAGTAAATGAGGACAGTACCAAATATTAGTACATCCTCAGACTGTCACCTTCACACTGCAGAAAAGCCCTTTAATGCAGGAAGCTGCCAGTGTGGAATTTCTTGGTGGCTGGATTTAAGAAGAATTACTCTTCTGATGAGCAAAACCCAGTCCTATGTGCTGCTCTGGATGGATCTCCATTTATGACAGATCTGCAAGGTATAAGAGCCAAAGAACCTGTAGCAAAGACAGACTGTGGCCAAGGATGGTTTTGCAATCAGCTAAACACATAAACAAAACCCAAAGTTTCCTTCACAATTCTTATCTTCACTCTAGCTCCCTGCACAAGCTTTCCCTGCAGAAACAAGCAGAAAGAGAAGAAAACAGGCAAACCTTTGGGAAGTCCCTTTTGTTGCAGTTAACTGCCTCTGCACTTTACTACATCTTGCCTGTTAATTTTGAAACTTTTTAAAAGTACAATATTTAGCAGACAAATTGGAAAAAAATAAGTCTGCTTATGAGCACACCTGCATTTATCCTACACCAGCATAATTTCACTGACTAGACAGGTATGACAAAGATTCATGTGAGAAGAAAATCTCTTTCTAGTACTTGTTTGGTTTTCTGAAGGCCTGATTCTCCATGACTGTGTATAGTACTTAAAATTAAGAAATTCATCATAAAATCCTCTGTTCCTTGGAGGTAATTAAATCCATATATCTATTTACTCTGACTGCATTAGGAAATGGAAACTCCCCATCCCACTGCCTAACTCAGCAGTAGCAGAAAAGCACAGTAACACCTTGAGCTGGAATGCAAAACTAAAAACACACCTGTAAATTATCCTGTTAACACAGCTCATCCTTATAACTCAAGCAAAGAGCGCACAAAGCAAATATGTAGTGAGTGCACAACATAAACACATCACATATGTTTAATAACAATGAGATTTCACTGGCACAGGAAGAATTTGAAGCATGCTGAGAAAACTGAGTGTCCCATGAGCCAGACCTTGTAGAGGAAAGAAGACCCACATGGAAATGTTCTTGGATAAAAGTGGCCAGATATGGCTAAAGGCATCTTACCCACAGCCCATCCTTTTCTCTTGTCATTAATCAGTAGAAGAAGAAAAAAAGTGGAGAAGGGGAGGTGGACGGAGGGAGGAAACCTCCACATTGTCACACAGAAAACTGAACAGTACAGAATTGTACAGAATAGAAAACTGCACAAAACTTAATTTCACATGGTTACAAAGCTAAACAGAGAGAATTGGGAAGTTGGTGTTTGCTACACTGAGTTTTCAGGGAATGCTTCCTTCTACATTTTAAAGCAGGTTAACTAAAATAAGATGAAAGAATAAATTCATGTCTGTTATTCTGAATTCATTTTCTATGTTTATATACACGTTTTATGTGTTTCTGCTCATTTCAAACAGATAAAGCAGTGGGCAGATTTTTTCACTTGCCTTGGTGTCCATATCTGCCTAATACTTTGTTGCAAACTGAGGACCAGTTCAGATTTTTAGAAACTTGCTTTTTACTTTCCTTGAATATATATTGAGGTTTTATAGGTATTGTGCTTCTTGTTATGTTGCTACTACACCTGTAATGTTATTCCAAAAAACACCTTAAATGTTTTCATGACATATCTGACTTTTCACGCACAGAAGTACTTTCCCCACTTTAGAAAGCAGAACCAATATTTTAAACTGAGAGATCGACATTTAACCACATTTTCCACCCCAGAGAACATAGTTCCTAAAATTTAGTCTTAAGATATTTGAGCTGTTATATGATTTACACATGTTAATTGGAACATAGAAATAATATATTGTATATTAACCAGGAAACATAGCTCAGATTTAATGATAGCTACTATTCCACTACTCATAACAGTCACTGCTACTGAAAAGAGAATGAGTAGCTGTCATTCTCCCTATTTTGTATGCAGTTCAGCTTCATCAAGATAAAATGGTCTGATTACATTTAATTACAAATCCACTATACAAATAAAGTCTCATTCTAAATATTAACCTTGTTAAACAGGATGATAAAAATAATAAACAAAGCCACCAAAAAAAAGTCCCAGAAGTGACAAAAATAATAAAATCATGCCATTGAAAACCCTGAGCTACAGTACATTGAAGAAAAGTAATTTATGTGGAGATAGCTTACACATTTTTGAACAGCACCTGCTCAAAATGCACAGGCACAAGAGTACTTTATGTTTATCAAATTACTTCACGCACTATTACTGTATCATACTTTTAATTAGCAAACTCTCTGCAACAGATTTAATGATATACAGTAACTCTACACTCACATCTAGTTTTACTTGTGCTTTAAGGGTCTACCAAACAAATCACACATTTCCAGGGTTTTTTTGTTTTGCTTTTTTTATTTTTAACCTTAGTTAAAGAGAAACGAATTGTTCTGCCTTCTAGAAAGACAATACACCAAAACTACAAAATTAGGGGCTTTTGGTGCTACTGATTAAGACAAAATTAATGCAAAAATCACAACAACACATTCCCTATGTATGGCAAACTTCCACTTGCATCCTTTTATTCTTGGTGGGGTAGAAGAGGGACAAGAGCAGACATGAAAGGGAAGAGATTCACTCACAGATTGTGGTGGATGCTATATGACGAATATTGCTGAAATATTTAAAAATACTTGAAAGCTGAAAGGTTCTTCTTTTTTTAAACTCTAAAAGATTGCAGGCTGCTTTTACCCACAATCTATTGCATTAAATTCTTTTAGGGAGGATTCAGCCACATCTTCCTTAGCCATGAGTGTCAATCTATTCAAATATATCAGTCTGATAAGGTTTTCATTCAAGATAAAAGAGAGTTGGTTAGATCCAAGGCCATGGTGAAGGCTGAAATGAAGAGCATTTCACATTTATGATGTGTGCTGCTCAAACTCTATTTCTATAGAACACACACAAAAGTTTGGAGTGAGACTCCTCAATAACAGCTAATCTTAATACTGCCGTGAAATAACAGGGCCAGCAGATTTCTGTTAATTGAGATTCCTAATCCTTGCACTCTGAAAGAATATAGGTGCTCACAGTTTCCCAGGCATGTCCTTCATGCTCCTGCTCCTCTAGAAACCCTCCACATCCTTCAACTGATTTCAGTTAAAAATGACACATTGCCATTACAGCACAGTCCTTGAAAGTCAATGTACATTCCTCAAGAAAGGAAGAAGAAATCGACCCCAGATTATCTATTTAAAATGTTGTGGGATTTTTAAAAATATTGAAGGATTATTTTTTTATCTCTTTATAAAGAGAACTTGACAACATTTGTGTTGACTTGGGTAGCTTTTCAGAGTAATCACAAAATGCTGCTTCCAGTTCCCCAGCCATCTCATACAAACTCATCCACAATCTCATTAAAGTATGTGTCTACATTAAAATTTGATAGCTAATTATCATTGCCTAATTCCACAACTAATAATGATTAAGAGCCAAACCAGTTTATTTCCTTTGAAAAAGGCTATTTACACCTTTAGACAAAATTCTGAAAGGACATCAACAAGCTGCCTACATAAGTGGATCTTGGCTATATGTATTCCTACATTATACATATGGTGTCTCTACAGAGTTTTTCACCAGCAGTTAAAAATTCACACCCCTGGTGGCACCCAGAAACCCTGCCTAGCACAGGGTGAGGCTACTGAGTCGTGCTGCTGGGCTGTATGGCTCTTGATCCCTTCAGAAAGTGGGACCAGTTCACATGGGTTTCCCATGCAAACACATCCTCTGACTCTTCAGATGACCTCACAGGTTTAGAAAACTCTATCCTGTGTCAGAGCACATCAATGCAATGAACCAACAAAGCAGCATTAATTAAATTAATTAATAATTTAAATAAATTAAATTAAAGGGGGCATCTGAAGCATCCTTTTGGTGCTGAGTGAATGAGCCTCAGCATCTCTTTGCATCTAAGATTAACTCAGCTCACATGGAGACTCCCTACTGATCTTGTTGGGCAGCTGAAAGCACAGAGCTAAGAGGGAAGTTTATACATTCAAAAAAAGTAAGAAAGGGTATTCCTAAAGATAAGAACTGAAAAATCGAGATGGAGTAATAAAACGAAGCAAAGAGAGGAGTGAAAAAAGGTTGGGGCTGATCAGTCACAAACAAAAATGCAAGAGGTATGAGAAAAAAATTAGGCATTGGAAAAGCGGACACAAAAGCTGGGAGATGAAAATAGAAAGGAAAAAAAGAAATAAAACAAGCAGTCTAGTTTCAAGAGCTATTCTAATTGGATTTCTGCAGACCATACAATAACTCCATTGAGTTATCCTTTAGGACCTTGATCCAAAGATTATTACTTTGACTCTAATGGGCTTTGGATTAGGGAGGAGCACCAGAATATAAATTTATCTCTATCTTCATATATAATTCAGTTCTGTCTACCAACTGCAATGTATACTGTGTACAGAATTTCAATAGTTTTCTTTCTTTGAACCTGGACACTTGTATGCAAAAAAGTTATTTTTCAAAGTTAAGTTTATGGTTGGACACCATGATCTTAAATATCTTTTGCAGCCTAAATGATTCTATAAGTCTATAAAATTATTATCCCATTTTATTCATGCCTATGCATTGTTGGATCAGAAAGGCATTTCTCTCAGCTTGCATCTTGATAAACTCATTCACTCTAAAAAACTCTGATCAGGAGTTACATCCAGCTGGTGAAACAGCCTCACGTTTTTCTAAGATGCCCCAAATACTCACCACAAATCGACTTTCTACAGCTGAATACATCCACACAAGTAATGAGTGAAACACAACAGCTGAAAAAAATTACTGATAGTACGAGTCTTAGCCAACATGCAGGGTATAAAAATGCTTTAATGTTCTATTTATAAGCTATGCCTCTGTTCTTACAGAATACATTAAATAGGCTGGCATTTAAATTGAGTGCCTTGGGGAAGGCACATCTCCTGAAGCATTTAGTCACCTACATTAAGGAACAAGACTTCTCCCCAGTTTAGCAACAGGTTTTATAAATGTGTGAAAATTCTTTATGGATGTATTTGTTCAAAACAGGGGATCTTTTTCACACCTGTAAAAGGCATTTAACAATCCTTAGGGAGAGTTTTTCCAGTTTCAACAAGTAAGGCATTATATATGCTTTAAGTGGAATGCTAAGCAATTCCACTTGATCCTCTTGATTTTCTTTAAAAAAAGAGAAAAGAAAAAAAGATGCTCTTAATTAAGCCTGCAGTTATTATAAATCAATGGGGTGGCATGAAAAAATACTACTTACTAATGAAAAGAAAACCTAATTGGACGCAGACTGTGGGCAGACTGATGGAGTGTATATGCAACCAATCTCTAGGGGAAAAATGTCCAGGGTAAACACTTTAAAATTAAAGCTTTTCTGTTGACTGAATGTTTATTCCACATAAATAAGCTCTCCTTGTTGATAGCTTCAATTTTTCTTAAATGTAACGATTCTAATTTTTATTGAGCACTGCAACTGTCAAAATATTATTACACAACTCAGAGAAAATAAATGCATACTCTTTGATTGTGACCAAGATTGATTTGACCCTGATGCTGCTACTTTTGGAAACCAATTTTCTTAATCACATAGTCCTCTTTATGAAACAGCTCATTTATAGATTCTTCTCCTTTGGTAAATGGAGGCAAGGTCAGCTAGTCTTTTAGCAAAATATATTCCACTGTGTCCATGCCTAAGAGAGGAGGACTGAAAGAAAATTCTCTCTACAGAAAACAGATTATACACCCCATTTCAATAGTGCATTATACATCAGTGTTTCAACATATTAAATAATCTACATGATACAGTGTTCCATATTATGTATCATGTATTCATTCCCCTGCAGCATTTCCAGATTCTGTTGCACAGAATAATGTAATGCCACTCTCAGTTCTTGTCCTGTATTACAGCTCATATTACTCATTGTACATGTGGTTCTTTCTCTGTTATGGCAGAGTTGCAATATGTGAATCAACATAACTGTGACATCCTCTCAATATCTATCTTGTGATAGGTCCCTTTCCTTGTGTAAAAAATTACAACAACAGTCAAGACAAAATGTTACAGGGTTACCACGTGCATCTTCAACACACATTTCCACAGCTGGGCTTTTACCTGACTTACATTGCTCACCTTCAGAGAACACATTCATAAAGCAAACAAGAGGTAACTGCTGCATGTGAAGTAAATATTTTAAGAGGAACTGATTTCTGCAAATATTCTCCAAAAGTAAGTACCAGAGCCCAGTGTTACTGTATGTTAATAAGTAGGGAATAATCTATGAATAACTATTGCATGAATAACCAGGACCTCATTAGAATGGTGAGTCATGGAATATGAATTAGGTGAATGAATCTTTTGGTAGTAATACACCTTGGGACCATTATAAAAGACCACTTTTCCTCAGACAGGAATAATTACTTGAGCCACAGCTTCTTCTAGAGCCACTGTGAGCAAACTGGTGCTGAAAAATACAATGCATGGTAAGGACTGAAGAAAGGAGAAAAAGGACAAAACATGGTAAACTGGAATAGAATGCATAAAGAGTCATAGAATCTTGGTCAGGCTGGAAACCTTAGAGATCATAGAGTTCCAAATTTCCTGTCATGGGAATTTGGCATGGAACGAGACCAGCTTGCTGTGGGTCTCATCCAGCCTGGCCTTGAGCACCTCCAGGGATGAGGCATCCACAGCTTCTCTGGGCAGCCTGCTCCAGTGCTTCACCCCCCTTCCTCACAGTAAATCTAGCCTAAATCTCCCTATTTCAGTTCGAACCCATTGCTCCTGGTCCCATGACTACAGTTCCTGAAGAATGCCACTCCGGTTTCCTTGCAGAACCCCTTCAGAAACTGTAAGGCTGTTTAGTCTCCATGCAATTAGACTTTTATTTGTTTACCTAATTAATAAACAGTTTTTGACTCAAAGTCTCCCCTATTCATGGGGGGGAATATTTAGTGACTTGGCACAGTAATTTTTTGTAGATTTGATATAGAACAAAAAAGGCAATAAAAGCATTTTTGCATTCCTTTCCTAATCTTTATTTCTCAGCTCCTGCCTGGTGAAAACAGTTTCTAAAAATGCTTGAGAAAGAGAAAGCTTTATGTAGCCCCTTCTAAATCCACACTCCTCTGCAAATGTAGATGGGATTTCAGCACAAAATAAAGCTTTGCAGCTCTCAGTCTTCCAACTCTATATGTTCTGCTCTCAGCAAGAGCAAAGATTAATTAATCTAGCTAGATTCTTCCGTTTTGGCAAACTTTTGGAGAAAAAAACTCTTATTAGCTTTAGATATTTTTAATTACAAGTTTAAGAGATGATCAAAGACAAAGGGCATTTCTCAGATCCTTCAGTTTTTTTTAATAACTAAGTCTTTGATTAACACACATTTAAAGGAAAATTATTAATCCCATTTAAAGGAAAATGATTAATTACATTTAAAGGAAAATTATTAATCACAGCCAAGACATTGTCAATCTTAGGCTAATAACCATTTCTACTTACACTTGCACATGACAAAACTCACTGTACCAAAAAGCTAAGGCTGGCTGGACTAGCAATTAAAGAGCTGCCCCAACTTTGCTAAGGTGGCTCATGCATTTCACATCTCAGTTCCTTCTAAAAATTATCTAATCAAGTTTGGTGACAAGAATTGTCTACTAAAACACAAACCAACACTCAACCAGAGTTGGAAAGAGCAGACATAATTTATACTTAGTGTATTTTGAAGCAAGAAGACTATTTCACAAATCTGGACACGTTCTCCTGTGCACATGTTTAATTCACAGGTTTAAGGGAGCTAGTTTTAGGATACATCTAGAAAGAAAAAAAAAAAAGGTTTTGTAAAACTGCTTTCCAATGAACTGATGGAGATACCTCCTAGTAAAAGTATTTGCTACTTCTTTTGGGTACCAGAGAAGTTTTCTTTTCTTCCTGACACAAGAAGCCTCTAAGACTGAAGTTGGCTTTCTGGAAGCTCTCCTCACTATTTAGGCTGACTAACAATAAATGGTATTGTCATGGAGATGGGACATGGACGGGTACAAAAGAAATTCATAGCATTAAAAATCCCATCATTTTATGTTCTGTGTAATGTCCCAATTTTTTTCCTTACTGTCATCATGATGTATGCTAAAAGGCAGTAAACTATTTCACTATAAAATACAAATTCAAATAGTCTCATATTTTTATGGCACATAATCATGTCATTCTCTCTTTTCTTTTACAGAATAGCTAGCCTGGTTTTTAGTGGTTGCCCATAGACTTGGGGATCACCTATGATTTAATCTAAAAAAGGAGATGGAAAATGTTGGTGGAGAAAAAGGGACAAAGAAAAGAGACCATTCCAGTTACTTTTGGAGTAAGAACGATAAAGATGTGAAGGATGAAACCTGCAGCTTCAACAGGTTTGGGACCTGATACTTGGGACCAAATGAGGCATCTGAGAGGAAAAGTCATGAATATCTCTTCTCTGAAGAGGTCAGGCTGCCTGATGGAGCTGAAATACCTGCTCTCCAGACTGAGCACAGGAGCAAAAATGGATCACTTACAATTAATCCCCTTTGTCACTCTGTCATGGCAAATCTGCAACCCTGAGAATTAAAGAATCATTGAAGCACAGGGATCTGGTATCTTTCAAAAGTAATAAATCACTTCCTATAGGGAAATTTATTTTAAACTTGTACATACTGTGCTCTGGTAATCATACAGCTTCAGCTCTTGTTACATGAGTGTAGACTTAGATTGCAACTATCAGGTACCAATTCCAGTTAGGTTTCTATTCCAAAAATTAATCTCACCTAAAAAGTACCACATTTATGATTTTTGATGTCACAGTTATACCTTGAGACAAGATTGCACCTGCCAAGAAATGATGAGATCGTGAGATCGCAACCACAGTGAAAAAAAACAATGCAGAGAAATTCAGAGAAAACACAGGAGGGATGTCACACATTTTATAGGATCCTGGGGACAATTCCCACCTGTCTGGGTGAAGCTGAGGCAGCAGAGGATCTGCCATGTCCCCAGCAGGTCAAGTGGACTGTACCTTGGACACTCAGGGGAGCTTCTTACCCCTGCAGTTATCTCACCTCTGATTCATGTGGCCTGAACCATCCTCCAGGGACTGAAGGATGCAACAGCTTTTGATGAAACTATCAAAGATCTGAGGCTGAAGCAGCAACAGGGCACTTAGCAGTTTTTCAGGCAGCAGCCATGAGTGGATGGTACAGTCTCAGCCACATCTATTCATGTCCCTTTCAGGATTTACTAGGTTCTATCATCTCACTGAATACCACATACACATTAGCATAAGCTCAGGAACAAAAAATCCTCTCTAAAGCCTTAATATGTGCAGAAAACACCTGTGTTTATGAAAAACAATGGTTCTCACCAGAGTACAGCAATATCTGCTGCCATAAGGAAATCCATCAAAAATTATTATCTAGTTTAGGACAAAGCAGCCTTTTATAGACCGTAAGTGTAACTGGAACACACATAACTTATTCCAATTAGCTGCAAGTCCTGACATAGCAGGTGGCAGCAGTGCATCCATTACTATAATGTGGAAAATATATGGTGCATGGCAACAGGCAGTTGTATTTGTCTTGATTATGGAACCTGGAAACAGCACTTTCTATCCTATCTGCTGTGGAAAAATCATTTCTTCTGACCCTCGAATGGAAACGAGCCTTTAACAACGTACACAGGTGACACTTCCATGTTTCTTCTGCTAAGTGAATATCGGGGCTATGAGTCTTCTATGGACACTTAAACACCCATTACAAGAGAATTTGATTGTGAACATGAAGTAAAAAAAAGCCAAAATGAATTTTAGGTTATACAGGCACTTTGAAATCTCCCAAGCAAGAGGAGGGAAAAGATCCTTCTTAGCACAGTACACAAGGCAACAGTAGTGCATGCACTAACAGCTCATGTGAAATTACAAACCTTTGTCTCCCTTCTGGAAACAGTAATTATTTGTCATTATTGCCCTGAACCCATGCTGCAATTACAGGTTTCCCTCTAGTCAATTCAGCCATAGGAGATCTGGATCTAAACTCAGCCTGTCTTCCCAAACATGCTTATGTATCAATGGGAATTATAGAAACACAGCAGCTACTTCATCATTCCCACCAGAGATGCCTAAAATATGAGAGATCAAACACAACTAACCAGAGTCATGTTTTGCTATATTCTACTGTTAGAGAGAAAAAAAAATAAATAAAAGCTTGTTGCATTTGGAAATGAGAGATTCCTGCACAGTCAAACAAGACATTAAAATCCCTGAAGAAATAATATCCTGATGCTGCTGCTGACCCTTAGGCTTAACCATCTTTTAAAGCAGTGGATGACACTGTTGCAAATGCCTGACCTAAGAACAATACATGTAAATCCCTTTTTAAATAATAATTACAGAATATTATTCCTTATCCATTAATTCATAAAATATTTTACTGAAGATTGTTACCAGCCCTACAGGAGGCAGAGAGGAATTTTTAATTTACCAGTGGGTAGCCTGAGAACAACTGACAATAAAACTAACTCTCCATTCCTGCCCTGGTCAAATACTCCATGGAAATGCAGTCATGGGACACAAAGAAAGTAGAAATCACAACTTTATGTGCAAAGACAGCTTCTGAGAGAAGACACAGGTGAATAAAGTAATTGTTAAGGATACAGGAGATCAGAATCTGGCTCGTTAAATAGCTCAGTGGAATTTCTACCTTAGTTATCTTAATAATGTCTTATTATCTTAATGCTTAGAAGGTGTATTTGTTTTGGCTGGAAGGGAGTTCAATTTCTTTCTAGTATTTACCGTGGGGTTGCATTTTGGATTTGTGCTGGCAACTTGTTGGTTGTTCAGGGGTGTTTTGGTCATTTCTGAACATGGCTAACATGGAATTGAGGCCTTTTTTGCTGCTCATCTCATCCCACCAGCGAGCAGTGGGGTGCACGAGGGGCTGGGAGGGGACACAGCTGGGACAGCTGAAGGTCCAGAAGGCCATTCCATACCCTGTGGCATCACACTCAGCATATTTAGCTGGGGAAAAAGGAAGACAGACACATTGGGAGGGATGGTGTTCATATTCCCAAGTCACTGCTCCATGTGATGGAGCCTCAGCTGTCCTGAGGATGGCTGAACCCTGTCTGCACATGGGAGAGGAACAAAATCCTTGGATTGCTTTGCTTGCAAGCATGGAATTTTGCATTACTTACTAAGCCATCTTTATCTCAAACAATGAGTTTTGCCACTTGAACTCTCCTGATTGTTTCCCCCAATGCTGCTGGTGGTGAGTGGGTGGCTGAGGGTGGGCCTTGCTTGGTGCCTGGGTCTGAATCATGACATAATTCTTTCTACAGACAGAAATACATATGGATGTATACACAAATGGGCAGGACTGAAGACCAGTCTGCTTCAAAAAGCCCATAATTTTGAATCCAGGACAGGTTTCCAAAAATGACAGGTCAAGACAGCTGAAGGTTTATAACACAACCAGGAAACTTTCTTAACAAGGGAATGGTAATATTGGTGGTGAAACTGAGGTATCTGGTACATCCACACAATCCCATGGATAGTCTGCCTCTTCTGCAGACTCTGCTCTCTATCAAGGCTCCCAACTTATTATATTTACCATGCCTGAAAATGGCTAATTTGGTCCTTATGTAGGTGTATTTTCAGAAAAGCATACTTATGTAGGAGGCAAAGCATTACTTTCTTCTTTCAATAAAGAATTATTGGTAAAAGGCAAACAAAAATTATCACTGTTTTTCATTTAAAGTCATCTTCTCTGATAGGGACTGGATAAAAGACTAAAAATTCTAAGTATAATCATTTTGTTTCACATGCATGAATTAGTATATGGGACAGCTAAATGCCAACTGGTATCAGCATCATGCCTACCAAGTTAAAACACAGTGTTTTGTTATTCTTACTAACCATTTGTGGGGGAAGTTTTAATTCTGAAAGCAAAAGTGGCCTGTCAAAAATACTCTGTTATAAGAAATTTTAAAAGAAGAGACAGGAAATGTTTGTGCATATTGTTCATTTAAAGAAAAAAAACCCAAAGACAGTGCTGCAGAAGATAACAGAAATTATGCATAAGTAGGGGCCCATACTAACTTTCAACAAGGCTTTAGCCTGTTGTTTTCATTTATATTTAAAATACAAAGACATTTTAATTAAATTAGCATTTATATTGAGAGTTCTTAAATTAATGGAACATTTAAGAAATAGCCAGCACATAAAATTACATCCTTTAAATTGCTAAAATACCTGGATAATATTTCAGCGTGTGTAGCTTTCTTGTCAGTGATAATTCATTTGCCTGTCTGGGAAATAGTGTTTGCCCCATACAATTTTTATCCACTAAAGATTCTATTGCTACACGAGATTCCCAGGAACATAAAACAAGCAGCAGTGAAGGCCCTTTGTCTCGTTTCTTAAATTAAACAGGACTGCCCATATCTTGTGAGGCATTAGCTTCCCTCCCCAGCCACCAGCTGGGGATGCTGGCCAGGCTGGAAGGAGAGCTGTAGCTCACTGACAGACCAGAAATGTTCTCCTGGTTCTGGGGTTTGTAGCAATGAAGGGAAAGATTTATCCACTGGTGCAATCGCACCTTTGTTTAGATAACGCTCACTGACATTTGAAGTCTTCAACAGATCTGCCAACAGAAATGCTTTAAAAGGCAATGTAGACACCAAACCTAACTGGCAACCTTCCTAGAAGGTGTGGTCATGAAACACTGCAAAATACACCTCCCAACTCTCTCTGCCAGGAAAGGATCTGGCCTGGGTGTTTCTGACCACAGAAACAGCAGCATCCTCTGTATCTCATGCTGCAAATACATCTCTGGGCCAGGCTGATGAAAAGACCTGAAAGCCACAGCTTGGCAGCACCTTGAGCTGGAGAGGACATGGCTCACTCAATCACTGTGAGCACAAGGTGTACAAACTTCACACTTCTAACAGTAAAAATTCACTCATATTTAATTTTTTTTTCCAGAGTGTCTGAGGAATGACGTCAGAGAGAGTTTATTGTGCGTAATATTGTGCACGAATCTGCCACAGTGTGTGGATATTGAAATTAGACCTAAAACAAGTTTGCTGGCCAAAACACAACAATTTGAATCAGCAGCACTGAGTGCCAGTGGTGACACTACCTAAAGACCCAAATTTGAAATGCAAAGGACAAGCAGAGAACTGGAGAGATCTCTTCTCTCAAATCTGTTACCATCTTGGGTTCCATTTCCTGGAAAACTACTAGTAAGATATGAACTTACTGAGAAATTGTAATTGTTTTTTCCCGTACCACAATTTAATACACTTTATCAGATAATTAAAATTGCAAAGTTGCAGGGTAAATGTTCTAAAGGATCTTTGGCTGACTGCAAAAGAAAACACAGAGGCCATGATTTAGATTAAGATAGAATGGCTGAAAATGGCAATACATCCTGACTTTTTTAAAAGGGTTATATATAAATATTAGATATATGCCAATACATTTTAGCTCCTGTATCTTCATTGTGCATATTTAACTCCTTGACAATTATGCAATATAACTCAGAACATTTGGATGGATGTCTCCACTGAAATCAAAAACAAGAAGAATTTCATATATTGCTAAGTACTATCCAAGAAGATTTAATGGGCTCCAGTGAAGAGGTAACTATAGTGTATCTAAGGTAATGGAATAAGCTGTCCTCTAGCCCTGTTTATTAAGAAATACATCATTATTAAATCTTAATCCATTCCACAAGAAAATAAGCAAAGGAGAAATAACTGTAGCAAAACAAATAGCCTTATTAGAAGAAGATCTAAGAATACCTTTATTTGAAAATTGGATTAGAGGTATGACAGACTATGCCACATAGCAAAAGAACTGTGCCATTTATCAAGGAATCTAAAATTTGATAAAATGCATGTGTGTGCTGAAGGATCGTTTCATAAACACATTTAAGTGAATATGATACAATAAATTGAGCCTATGGACATGTGCTGAATAATTATTTGTGATAGCAGTAAAATATGATGGTGGCATTTATTATGTCAGGGTTTTCTGCATGACAGGTAACAGGGTTGTTTTTTTTTCTAATTATGATTTAATACTACATCTTTATTTTTAGGTTTTTTACTGCATATATGCACTGAGCCTATACTGTATGAAAAAAAATAACATTTTTTAAATGCCCCAATAAAATTAAAAACTTAATACCACACTGCAAATCTAGATCCTGAGAAAACATCTGTCTACATCAGAGAATACAAATTGACCTAGTACATCCTAGATCTATACAATCTAACATTGTATTTTTATTAGATAAAAGCGATGCTCCCTGATTTCCCATCTCTTCCAGCTATGAAGGAAGAAAGTTATAAAGATGTCAAAGAAACAAAAGGACACTGATTCAAATTTTATGCCAAGTAAACCTTGCTCTGAGGGACTAGACAGACTTTATCAAGGCAGAGATTTTGTAGAGGACAAGTTCCATCCAGAATATTTTGGTGTATATTTTTAATGTGCACTCAGTAAAATCTGGACTTCTAGGGACAATCTTCAGCCCCATCTTCTTGCAAATCTTACTTGCAGCCACTCCTCTCTACAGAGATCTCCAGTGCCAGTGTAACATGAAAGAGGATTTCAGTACATGGGGAACAGCTTATTAATTTTATACAGCTCTTGAGCTATTTTGAAACTTACCCCAGAGAGTACTGTCAGCACTAGAGTGATTATTTCCTCAGCTTTCTTGTCTTTTTCTATTCAATCCATCTGCTTAGCACAATGGGCACATAACCTCTGACTGAAATTTCTAGATGCCACCATAACACAAATATTAAAAACTGTAACATTCACTAAGATAAGAAACAAAAGACAAGTTACATGACATATTATTTTAAAAAATTATGAAAAGAAGCTACTGCTGACCTTCTCGCTGTGATTGCTGGTTCTTCATATCTGTGGGTATTGCACATGGTAAATCAGACCCTCTCTCAGCAGTCTAGAAAGCCTTGTCCCGGTCATTGTCAGAGAAAATGGCCTGTGAAATCATTCTGATGAACTGCTAATTATGCTAACAGTCCTACAGTAAATGAAAGCAACTAATCCTTTTCAACAAAGCTGTCTTCATTGAATTAAATCCTCACCTCATTCACATTCACTCATGGAATGGAGAGAAAATGCTTTCCCTACAGATGCCAACATTCAAACATCCAGAGCAATTACATGGAGAGGGAACATTTAAATGGCAAACAGTATCTGTAAAACGAAATGACACGAGGTGAAGCCACCAGTTCAAATCTCAACTCAATGCATTATGACTGCCCTTCTCACTTAATAGACATCAGATACCATGAGCAACTTGAATTACAAGACAAGCAGAGAACAATATTTAAAGGAACTGCCCTTCTTATGGACGCAAAAATGTAAGCAATGATGGAGAGTTTGGAAAGATTTGACCTATACCAAAAGACAGGCAAAGCTCATCTGTGAGAGCTCAAAGTTCAGTGTTCTGGCACACAGAAAGTTCGATATTTCAGCCCTTTTCTACATCAAAAATAATTACAGTAGCTCTATAAAAATCAAACCAGATAACTGTGGAGTTACTCCGTGGGGAGGAGGTGAGGGAAACACAGATATTTTCAGAGGAAGAAAATATGCCTGTTTATCTTCAACAAAGATATGCTGTCTGCTCAACTCACTTTCCTTTTCTTCCTGCCCTCTCCTATTGTTATCATAACATTGCAACAATTCTATTATCATTTCATTGCAAGGGTTCCACACCTCCTTGACGTTTCTTGTAGGCAGCTCCTCTAGCACTGACTCTTCCTTGTCCTTGCAGCAGCCAACTGACTCCAGATCCCGCCAATCCACTCTTTTATAGCACTGCTCTTATTGGCTACGGGTGTGGCCTGTTAACATCAGGCCTACTCCTATCTTTAGTAATTAACCCATCTGCAACTCTTTAAGGGATAAGATTACATTTTACACCACCTTCATTTACCCATACCGTATCCCCCTACATCTTATATCTTTACATACCCTTTTTTCTGCTTTGTTTTTTTTTTTCTACTTGTCAGTTCTGTGAATTACACAGTGTGACCCACACAGCAAAGGAAGGAAGAGTGGTATTTGTTCAGAAATCATTTAAATGCTCTGGGATCTTAGCACTGGCACAACACAATGGAATGAAACAGCAACACAGAACTCAAGTCTTTAATTCCTTTTCCCATTCCAGGCTGCTGTGTGACTTATGGAAAGTTGCTTTTCACATTTAGGTAGGCAAAGCTGTGTGTATTCCTGGGAATAACCACATGGCTGTTCATTAACAAGCACAAGCAAAGGCAGAGCAGAACAACCCCTAAGCTGTGCTGTGCTGGTCTTGGTTTGACACGCAGCAGTGGGAAGAGCCCTGCCCAAGGAGTGGCTCCCAGAGGGATGAGTTAAGCCTGGCATTTGCTGAGCCAGCATGGGATCTGCTCGGAGCTGTGCCAGTGGAGAACAGCGTGTTACACACCCTGGCCATGCCACAGCTCTGGCTCTCATGCCATGGGCAAGTGCACAAGGGGCACAGAGGGAATTTTCAGGTTCTGGCCAGTGTGTGATTTCTTAGAGTCATTCAGGAGGAGATGAGTGCAAAGCTGATTCATTGTGTCTCAGCTCCTCTCTGTGAAACAGGAATAACCAAAACAGGAATAACCATTCCAGACAAGCCTCTGCCAAGACAGGCAGCAGTGCTGGAGAGACACCAGTGCGTATGCAGGACAAGGGTTAATGCATGTGCTACTTTTCCACATGACAGAAACAGAGGGTTTTTAGCAACGTTGAACTCATTTACACTAAGTCTCATTTAGCCATAATGACTGCTCATTTTCTCCCTCTGATCTTGCTTTTTCTCCAAAATATGCTTTGTCAATTAACTGACCCCTACAAAAGACAAAAGCATCACCACACACTGTATACAATTATAAATTTATTCCTAGATTACATATATCTTAAAGTTTTTTTTCCTTTCAATTAATTACATTTGGTAAAATGAAAAAAGGAAGAGAGTGATTATCAAATAGCCAGCTGAGCTGAAGTTAATGGCTTGAAACAAACAAAAAGTTTTGCAAAATCCCAACCTATTTATTTACTCACGCCACTGTTGCTATGACCAGCTTAGGATAAGTGTTTCTCACATCTCCAGCAGTAACACTGACATTCATCCCTATCTCAAATGCCAACAAAACCAATACAGGATACACTGATTTCACTGAAACCACCTTTCCAAACTCTGTAAGTTCCCTGGCATGGAAATGTTATCCTGCAAGAACAAATAGGATCTCAGGAATCTTCAGGTGAGTCATTCGTGATTTATATCAGCATCAATAGCTGCCTCTGTTGATATGTAGAAGATACATCACATGTTTTCCCCAGTTTAATTATTTACCTTTGCTGACCTCAGGCTCTTTGAAGCTAAATTTCTGCACAATTATATGGGAGCTGCACTTTCATTTAGATAATCATACAACAGCCAAAACCACTGCCAGTACTACTGCAATTTAAATGTCTGGGTTAGGCATTTATGGGCCACTGTTCTTCCTAGCAGACTAATAACTCCTCTTATCTGCATGCTTAACTGCAGTTTTGCAATGTTTTGCACGGTAAGAAAGTCAAACATTTCAAAATGAGATGTTTGTTTTTGCTGTTGTTGCTGCAAAATAATGTTGGTACTATTCTTTCTTCACCAAGTTCTCCCTCTAAATGCCATACAGTGGATTTTACTACACTCATGTCAGACAACAGCTAAAGCTGTCAAATTGTGCTGAGTGGTGGAAAGAAGCTTCAAGAGCTGATGTGAAAAAATGCTACAAAAGTTAAAAAGCATCATTACAAAATTAGTTCTGGCTTCAATCTTATTGTATGACTGGGTTCCTATTAGATGTCAGCACAGTCAAAATGATCATTTGGGCTATGTACCCTCACACATAACACCTTCTAGCCAACCATTTCTAACACCACCATATTGCAAGTTTCCTAGATGCAGGACTCAAAAAATAAAGTCTTCTAATAGAGGAGGTATAATGGAAGCAGTCATACCCCCCCAAATTCAGTAGAATTTCCAAGAAACAAAAAGTTGCTTGGAAAAACGTTCAAGCAATAAAATAACGTATTTATGTAGTATTTATCCTCACCTTCACTTGCCTATCTAATATTCTATTTAGCCTCATTTGAGATAACAGGTTATTTACAAAGAGGACATCCACAGCACTTCTATTTTAATTTTTTTTTTTTTTTTTTTGAGTAATCAACAGCAGTATTTGAGAGCTGCTCTGAATGCCAGGGCTGGGGTGTATGCCCCAGGCAGATTTAAAATCCACAGCAAGACAAACTGCAAACACAAACCAGCCTGAGAAGAGGATGAGTGGAAAGATGGGGCTTGGATGAGCGCCACAGAATGTTCTGACCAACTGGGACACCAGGATTTTAGGATGCATCCATTTAGACACAGCCAAAGGGGCTAATCTCACATCTGTTGTTTTGTCACAACTTCTAAACTCCTCTCTGTGGGCACTGACTATCCAAACCCAAAATAACGGCATGATTCAATTCATGCTCATATGTTTTCCATAAATATGGCAATTCATTATATTCACTGAAAGCTCCCTCATAATTCTTGTCATGTGAAATAAAGTGAGCACATCCACTAACTACTTCAAGAATTTCAAAAATACGTGAGTTTGCATTATTATTTACAATATTTTGTTCACAGTTTAGGCAGAATTGTTTCAGGAAGGGGGACCAGGACAGAAAGGCTGTGCACTTGGGACACATCCTGTCTGATAGAGGCAAAACAAATCAGGTCATGAAATGGAAATTTTGGGCTTGACCTCAATAAAATCAAATCAGGCTTGGGTTAACAATTAGAAACATTAGTGCCTTGTGTAGCACTCAGTTCCTTCATCTCCACTGGTCAGTCAGGAATTTGTCCCCACCTCCTCTTCATCTAGAGGGCTCTAGAGCTGCTGGCACTGAGAAATAGAACCAACTCCAGTAATTCAAAAATGCAAACATGGATTAAGAATATATCTGATTCTTCTTCAAGGTAGAGAAAATTTCTCATGTTTTTTTGAAATTTCTCCAAGTCTAGTCATTCTCTGTTCTTTATTCTACGAATGCAGATGAGCTGAATTAATTAAGTAAATTAGAGAAGCCCTAACTCGGTTGCAGATATGCAGGGATAAAAGAACACATTTAGAAAGCAGTCAACTTGCTTTGGAAGCTTGTTGGCATTTCTTTGCATGTACAGCTGCAGTAAAAGAGAGCTAAAGAAAGAGTGAACACTTCTAACATTTTGGAGTAGTTGTCCAAGGGCATCCCCTGCTAAGGCACTCGAACACCAGAAGGATCTGAGCAAATCTTCTGCTGAGCCTCTGTTTCTCTGTTTCTCCATTTCTCCAGAGCAGCAAGCTCTTCAGGACATACCTAGCTATGGATCCTAAAGAAAGGCTTGTCCTTGTGCCACTTACAGTTCAAATATGTGGAACAAATGAAAAAAAAAAAAAAGACTATGTACATTCCTCACTCTTTCAGGTTAACCACGCCTCATCTCCAGCCTTGTCTGGATTTCTGGGATTCAGGATCCCAGATATCATGTACTTATAGTATTGTTGATGGTTGACACATTTACTTTGTCAACCAAGCCCCAGAAAAAAAATATTTTTCATTCTTAGGCCACCTACAGTGCATGACCCGGACATACCCTTAATCTGGGCTGTTTTGGTGGATTTGACCATTTCAGTGCTTTCAGAAATCCCCAATTATTTTTCTAAAGTGATTCAACAATCATGGGTCAGAGATGAAGACTGCTTCAAAGCATGGCACCCTCCCTACCAACTTATCCCAGTCCTATGGAGTGACATCTAGCAGTAACATCCACTTTTTCTTCCCTCCTCCTTTCCCAATTTATTTCATTGGCTCATTTTTTCAGTCAGTTAAGGGGAAAAGGAGTAATTCATTCTATTCTTCTGACCAGCTGCATCTGTGGCTAGTGACTATTGTCACTGAATAGCTTTTTTAACATTTTCAACTCTTAGGGAAACTTTCTCTTTTCCAACTCACCACTATGGACTGTTTTCTCATTATCACAGAACAACCATGATATGTAAGAGCATGCACATGACTGTGAACAAATGTATATAAAGTCATGAGAAAGAGGCAGGGAAGACCCTTCCAGACATCCATGTAGCTATTCAGAAGGAAAATAATACCTAAATTATGGTAAGTACATGACCCCTCTGTGTTTGTTACTTTTAATTGTATAGAACACTGTTTTTATATATAATAAACTTTATTTCATCAAATTAGACTATTCCATTATCCTCATAATCACAGCTACATTCACAATTCAGCTTATTATCACAGCAAGATCTATCAGCTGTGCCTACACTGTATTTACAAACTAGAAAGGAAGTTGTTAGCTTAAAAAAATGCATTACAGATACTGTGATAGGCATGGGGACATCAAACTTAATCACAGAGAGATAAATTAACTGAGTCTGGGGAAAGACAAGAAAGAGGTCACCAATGTCATCTTGATTGCTCAGAAAGATTAAGGACTTCTGCAAACTTTGACCAAGGAAAGACAAAAGATAAACTTCAGTGAACTAAACCAAGCGATCCCTTGAAGTCCCAATAATCAAGCTTGGTTTACCATGGTAATGATCATCTGGGTGAGAAAGGGGAGAAAATATCAGCAGAATTGCTTGTGCTTAAATCACACTGGGCATAGTACTTTTGTCTACAGAGTTTTCCCTTGGAGTAAAATGAAGAGACAGAAGGAAATTTCCCTCAAAGCCAAGTCAACTTTTCACTATCAGAAAAAAAATCCATCTTTGAAAATTAGAAACAGCAGGAAGTACACTGCATTGAATGCTAAATTAATTTCTTCTGATAACTTATTTCAAACAGTATTTGATTAAAAGACAATAGACATGCTTTAAATCTGAAAAACATGATTACCACAGGCTGAGGCAAAAGTGGTGTTGCTGATAAGTGACAACAGCATTGTTATTTATTTAGCTCTTGTAAAGGCACCCCAGTCAATCAATAGCTATGCATGTACCAAGGCAGTGGGCCTTGTATAAAGATGCTTATCAGAAATCCATGGGCAACATTCCACTTTTGATTACAGTGCTGCAGACTGTCCCCAATCCTGCTGAAGACTGGGTGCCTCCTTGACAAGCCATACTGACAGAAATAATAATATAGAAACCCCACTTGCTAATATGCATATCCAACTGCACAGCCAATTAAGCACTAGGCTGACTGAAATTGCTTTGTTATTCACTCCATTCCAACTGATGTTAATACTTTGGCAGCTGATGGGGATAATAACTGATGGAGCATATTGGAAATTTTGAAAGGGGATATAAAATTTGTATAATTTAAAGACATTGAGAAAGCTACTATGCTTTACAGTCTTAAAACCTGAAAATGTCTAAATGTTTTGTGTAAGAAGTACTCAGAGCAGGAGAGCCAGAATGTATTGGAAAATCTGTGAATGAAAAGGAGGCATTTAAAAAGATTGTGATATACAAACAGGTTTGAAATAACATTAAAAAAGGCAATTATAAGATGAAAATGAGACTTTTTCACCTCTACCTCTAACATCACACTGAGTAACAATGCTTGAACATCTGGAAACATTTACATTTGATGTTTTAATTAAAATATAACTCTTTCCTGCAACATAAACACATTGTAACCAAAAATGTCATTTCATTAACCCTAATCCCTAAAACTAATTCGTTTATTATCTTTCTATAACAAAGTAACAGTTCCTGTTTATTAAAAAATAGTAAATGGCCATGAAGTTACTTTCACCTATATTTGTAAGTCAGGGGTTTCTTACAAAAATAAATGCTTTCTATACATCATAGGGACATCTTTTAAAGATGTCTGGGTCATATATTTCACAACGGTGGTATAAATTACATCACTGCCATGCTGCAACTCTAGTCCTATAGTTTTCATTTGGTGAAAACTCCAGTGAAGTTCAACAGGCACCTTCCCTGAGCAGGAGCTGCCTGACCAGGCTGCTTTGTACTCCAGCACCAGTGAGCTGGTGACTCTGCTGCAGAAGCCTCTCCAAATGAACATCATTTGGGTGACTCCAGTGCACATGAGCTCTGCCAAAAATGGTGAAACAGAGCTGGCCTAGCTCAGGAGTGGGAGATCAGTGTGTGTGTCCCTGCTGCCACATCATGCTCTGGATGGGAAACACTGGGGGAGTGGATGTGCTGTGGTAACACACCATCCTCAGCTCCAAAACCTGCCAACTTTCATTCCTCAAAACTCTCATTTTCCACAGACCCGTTCTTCCTGCCTAGGAACTTGGCTGCTGAAGCTCAACCTCCTAAATCCCTCTACTGTTCCACCACAAAGGTCCCTAGCACCAACCCAAGCTGCCACTTTCTTAAAACCTGCTCCCAGAACCCCATTCTGTTTACTTCAGAACATTGCTCTGTTCTTCAAGCAGAACCCCATTCTGTTTACTGCTAAACTACTAAATATAAACTGCTAAACCTAAACCACTGGCCCACATGGCCTCATAAGTCAAAATTCTTCTGGCACTCAGGTCCTTAAGTGCACAACCCCTACTACACACAGAACTCAGCTCTTTCAGTTCTGCCTGTGAGCATGTGGACCCTATTCCCTCCCCATTTTTGCTTTTTCTTTCCTAGCACATGCACATACCAACATGCAGATTTCATTATTCACCTCCTGGCTCCTATTCCCACAAATTTAAAAAAGAAAACAGGATCAGTTTTTATGTAGCCTCAACAAGATCCTGAGAGCACAGAAAGCAGAAGCAATCAGAAGTGGACACACTGTACTTGCCATTTGGTAACTGAATTGGGGAGCCATAAAAGAGTTGACAGTAGAGAAGTGTTTGCAGGAAGACAGAACTGAATGAGGATGATGACAGCCATTCATATGGCTACACTTTTAACATATTCAACACACAATTTTCCTTTCACACCTCATCCATCATGTCCCTGAATTCTTAAAGAAACAGCCTTTCTTCATTTAAAGTTAATGAAGAAGTTGCAACCTCTTTCATTTTTTATGGGTTTTGCCATGGACCATCCCTGCTTTTGTAACCTAGAGTATGAACTGTTCTATCTACTCAAAAAAAAAATCCCAAAAAGCCAGACTTCATGGTAGATACAGCTATAAAAAAGCAATAACCACCTTCTTAAATGGATCAAGAAGGACATAAATTATCAAATAAACCACACGCTACAAGAGACCACTGGTGAGGGCTGAGCAGTGTATGTTTTATATTTATGAACATTTGTCTTTCTTTTACTTCTCAGGGCTTCTTTTTACACTGTTGATGTCATGATCCACAGAATTATTTTCTTATTCATTCCTGTGGTTAAACTTTCTAATCTTTCACCCATCTTTCACCTGAATTTAATGAGAGTCACAAAGCAAAATTGAAAAATCATTTGGTCAGGCTTCAAAGATGTTTAATTTTGACTTTTAGTGTATTAAAAGACTGTGTGCTGAACTCCTTTTTGTCTAATATGGTGAGCTAATTGCTTGGTTGGGATTCTGTTTATGTCTCTGTGAGGCACAATACTGTCCACTAAAACCACATGAGCTCACACTACTAAGCAAAATCCCAGCAAAATTACCTGATGAGAATGTTAGCAGCAAGACTGTGGTTTGGTTTTTTTTAAAGAAATGGAAGAAATCCAACCATGCTGGGCTTTTGGCTTGGCTTATACTACTAGCTGAAATTGTGTTGGCTCAAGGAAAAATGAAAGATAAAAAAATTAAGCCCAAGAGTGTGGGGGTGCCAGGGGTAAAGGGGAAGGGTGTGGATGTCTGAGGCCTGTGGTGACCTTTATTGAGTGCCTGAACAAAGTGATCATTCCTCCTTCCTTTCACACTTCTAATTCACCATATTAGAGAGCAATGCTTCCATTTGGGATCGACTAATTGACCTGTCCTAAAAGCTCTTTTCTACTTTTAGCAGGTGTGATGCTACAAAAAGCTGACAAAGTAACAAAACAAAAAAAAAAAAAAATAAGGCTTCTATGAGCTCACCGTAAAAACTGCAATTTTTTATGTACAATCGTGTTAGAGGAGAACAAAATTCATTATTAATTCTGCAAAACTGAGGTAAGCTTGAGGGATACAAGGCTGAGAAGCAAATTCTCACCTGGCTAAGTCAGCAGGGGTTAGGGACACTGGAGAAGAGCAGGTAAGGAACAAGCACACACCCACTCCCCCAGTTCCCTCTGATGGATGCTCAGAGATGCAGTGCTGGGCTCCACAGGAGCTGTGCCCAGCACTGCTCAGCCTGAGACAGAAATGCTTCTGTCAGGCTTGCAGAAGCAAATGGGAACACCTCTCTGAAGAATTAATAATGAAAAGAACCAAATGTTTTGGAATGCTGTCAGATAGCAGAATTTCTCACAAACATAGGAAAGCAAAGGCACTTTGTGTTATCAAGTAAACATTCTGAAATGCCACCTTATGACAGAGAACATCCCTCTCTCCATAGAATCAGCTACTTAACTTCTGGAGAGGCTCCTGGGCTTCCTATGAAGTCCTTAAGTGGCAGCTCCACCCCTTCATATTTCATTTTCTTTAACAAGACTTATTTCTTCTGAGAAACCTGCCTTTTTACACATCACCCTTCGACTAGGTCCAAGGTAATGCTTTCAAAAACTGGCAAAAGGTGTGATTTTAAAATGCTTTCTAAGGAATCATAGCTGGTACATCATGTTTCTTTTCCCCTCATCCTTTCAGCCTTCCCTCGAATGAATAACAAGCCCCTACATGATATCCCCATATGGGCAGAAACTGGGAGAATAATAATTAGACATATAGACACATGTGTGCACACACATACATCTTTAGCTCTCCCCTGTAGCACACACATTACAGAACATGCAGCATTCTCAATCTTGCACTGCCTCAAGTGCACTACTGAGAAGAGTGGTGGCCTGAATTTCTCAATTGTTTTGCTTTTAATTAGACCAGTCATATAAGTTTTTAAAAAAATGCTTAAGAAGAGGCATTTCTGTGCACTTTTCTAGCAGTTATGTATCAAAGGGTATTTAGCACACAGTGGAGGTTTTCAGGTAAACAATGCTACTGCTTCCACCAATACCGGCATTGTTAATCACTGGAAAAAATCCAATAATTCCTAACTACCTCGTGCTTGCAACTAGGTCATCTTGCACAGAGAAGCTGAGGTTAGGTACAAGATCTGGTCTTTTACTTTGCAAAGCCTGTAAATGACAATCGCATGGTCGTGCAAATGAAGCAAGGCAAGACGAGAAAAATGAAGAAGAATGAAGCTGTATAATCTAATCAGAAACCAACAAGGGGGTTTCTTTATCTTCTCTTCCTCCCTCGGAGACAAAGGGAGGCTTTAAATCCTTAAAACACAGTCTGGTGTTTCGCTTTCTTTGACAGCTTTTGGTCCTACCGAACGTATGTAATGCACACTTATTCTGCATGTATTGAAGGGCAGGTTCTCGCAAGTCTGCGTGCAAAAAGAAGAGAGAACTGCACGGGGGCTCTCTAAAAGGCACTGAAGCAGCTTCCTGTCACTTCAGAAACTAACTACCGGAGCACTGTCGTTCTTAACCAAAATGTATTTGCACTTAGAGAGAATTCCATCTCCGTCCCTTTGCTGCCCGCTACACTGGGCATCGCCTCCCTCCCTCGGTGTGCCAGCGCTTGCCGCTCCCCCGATCCCCAGCATAATGAGCTGACCTTTTCTTTAGTTCATCGACTTCCCACCAAGGTAATGAACTGCAAGCAGCGCGATCATCACCAGCGCTTCGAGCAGCGCCCCGGCTCCCTCCCCGCCCCTCGCCGGGCTCCCCGGGAGCCCTGCCCTGCCCTGTGCCCGTGTGTCCCCGCACCGGGCCAGGGAGGGGACGGGGAGAGGGGGGAGAAACGAGGCGTGGCGCTCCCAGCCTGGGGCCGCAGCTCCGGGCGCCTCCGGGCTGGGCTTTCCTTCCCCCGCTGCTGCGGCGGGGCAGGGAGCGGCGGGGTGCGGGAAATCATCTCCTCTCCAGCGGGGTGCGGGAAATCTCCGCTCCAGCGCCTGCCCCGCGCCCGCGGACCCCGCAGCTACCCCGCGGGGCGCACGGACCGACACGGCGCCAGCCCAGCCCCGGGGGATGCCCGCCAGCATCCCCCGCCCCACCGGGACCGACCGAGCCCCCCGCCCCACCGGGAGCGGCGGGACGGGCCCGGACCCCGCCCGATGGGTCTCCCAGCCCCGCATCCCAGCCTTCCTTCCCCGCCGTGCTCCTCATGCTCCCCCCGAGCCCGCCGCAGCCCCGCAGACCGCGGGGTCTGACCTCTGGCGGCCCCGAGCGGCACCCGGACCCACCGTGTCCGCCTCGCAAGGAAGCCGGTGACCTGTAGATAGCGATAGGCACTGAATGATGCTTGCTGCTGCCGTGGAAATGGTGAATGTGGTGAGCGCCTAAACTGGAGGCGCCCCACGCCACCCCAAGGAGGCCGCTGAGAGTGAGCGGGACTATCCAGAGCAGGGCCAAGCGGCCGCCGGCGCTGCTGCTGCCGCTGCTGGCGGGTCCCGGCTCCGGGCTGCCCCTGAGGAGCCCCCCCATGCTCCGGTGCGCGGCGAGCCGGCCCGCGGCGTCCTCGGGAGGAGCGGCAGCCACAGCAACGGAGGCAAACTTTGGGCAGAGGCGCTCGCACACTCGGCACACGGCGCTGGCTGCAGCTCACGGCACCAGGCGAGCCATCTCTTCCCTTTGGGAAAGCCTGTGAGGATCCTTTTCTCCAGGTCTTCTTCTACCCAAAACAATCCGAGACATAGTCAGAGAATCCAGGCAGTTCAGAGCCTTCGCAAAGAGGTGGAAGCGGGGAAAAGCCCCGTGCCCAAACAATCGTTAGTTTCAGCTTTCCCGGGGCTGGTGCTCATTAACAATACTCCACAGTTGCAAGGGCTACGAGAACGCCAAGCGTTCCCCCATCCTCAGTAATCCACAGTGTAGCCAATCATGCCACATTTCTGCTAAGAAAAAGAAAAGGGAATGCCACTCCATCAGCCAGCGCTGGGAAAGCAGAGAAAAATCAAACTGCTGCTCTTCCCTCCATTCATCTCCAAACTGGTGAGCCCTCACCGAGCGAGCTCTCTCCCGGCGCGCACACACACTCACACTCGCGAACACACACTCGCACACTCGCACACGCCGCTAGACAATAATCAGGCTGCTCCGGCAAGCTCAGTGGTCTGGCTATTGAAAGGAATACCCGAGGATGTTTTCAGGGAGAATAGTGCACCCTTATGAAAGAAGCTGGGAGAGAAAAAAAAAATAAAAATAAAAATAAGCATGCTTGCGAGGAGCAGGGCTATGCAAATCTGCAGTCTCCGAACAGCAAATCGCTGAGGCTTGGATGCAATGCAGAGGACGAGCCTATGTTAAAGAGGGAGGCTGAGTTCAGCTCCCACACAGTCGCGCTGCCTCTCCTCAGCCTTTCGGGAGCCGCGCACTTCCAGAACGCGGCTCGGGCGGTGTGGAGGGGACACACACACACACACACACAAACACACACTCACACGCCTCTCCTCCCCACCCGCGCCTCGGAGTCAGCAGCACGGCGGGAGCACTTCCCCTCCTCCGACAGTTCAGAGGTACCAGTGTCTCGAAAACCCACTTTCATCTTAAAAAAGAACCATTTCGGGGTCTTTTAATCGGCCTAAACTTCGCCCATCAGATGTTTCCCCTCGGTCTATTCGGGCACGGGCTGTGATTATCCGGTCATTGCACACACGGCGCCGAACAAAGAGTTACCGGGATTTTCAACTACCGCACCTCGGCCGCCCACCGCAGCCGCAAGCTGGGCTGGAGAAAAAAAAAAAAAAAATCCTTTCTGGGCTGAGCCCCCCTCGTTCCCCCGCAGCTGCAGGGCGGCGCCGGCAGCTCCCGCATCGCCGCCCGGCTGCGGGGCTCGCCCCACGCCTACCCCCAAAACAGGGCGGAGGGCTGCCCTACAGCACCACCACCCTCGCACGGACACACACACCGAGCGGAGGGGGCCATGGGGGCCGATGTCACGTTTGAAAGCCGAGGGTCGGTGAGCTAAGGGCTAACCGGGTCCTGCGCCGTCCGGAGCCGGGCGCGGAGGCGCAGCCCCTGCAGTACCGCACCTGGGCACAGCAGGGTGTGCGAGCCGCACACTCCATCCCTCCTCTCCTCCTCCTTCCCTCCTCTCCTCCTTCCCTCCCCCGCTCCCAGCCTGCCGTGGATCTTGTGCCATGCCTTCAGCAGCATGAGATCATGGGTGCGGGTAGCGGATGCGTGAAAGCGAGAGGGCGAGCGGTGGGCGTGAGAATGGGGTGGGTTTTTTGGTTTTGGTTTTGTTTTTTTTTTTATACACATTTCGCGTTAATCTAAACGAAAAACCGCTGCAATTCGCCGAGGCGCTAATTCCCGCGGGTGAGAAGGGAAGTCACAACCTTTGCTCAGCCGCGTAGGCTGAGGAACGAGAAAGGTTTTTCGCCTTGCTTAGCCCAAGGGAGGATCGCTGCCCCCGGCCACAGATACGCGCGGGGTCGTGCCGGGAGGCCACGAAAAGATCCCGAAGCTCCGGAGCAGCAAAAGTGGCTGCTCCTGCCCTGCCCACCTGGACAAGTCGTATCGCAGCCTCGCCACGCACCTGGCAAAGTTTTGCCAGGACACCGAGGTAAATTATAACAAAGCCTTAACGCAGCGCTGCCCGAGCCCTTTCTGCGCTCCGTGGAAGAGCAGGCACTCATCCCGAAGGAAGCCCGCACTCGCCCTGGCCATTCGGTGACACCCCCAGAGGGAAAGGCAGCTTAGGGGGAAGTCAGTTTTCCAACCTGTCTCCAAAAGCTCCCGTGTGAGAGAAGAAACACCAATTTTCCCAACTATCAGCTTTCAACTGTCATGCACTGTCACCTCCTAAAAAAATAAAAGACAATAATTTCTCTAAGTTTCGGAGTTAGGGAAAGAAGGAGAAGAAGGTATGAAACCTTAAGGAAAAGTCAGCCTGGATTTGACAGCTCTCATAAAATTAAACCTCCTGATATATGTTTCCTGTTGATGCAAGTAATGCGTGTTAGAAACTTCATCCATAAATACCACTAGGTTTTCTATCAATCTGACTCAGGAAACAAAATATTTCAGTCACTGGAACCAGTTTTTCATTAAACTGTTCACATGTTGCTGCCGTTTTGGAAACAGGCAGTAGTTAACTCGACTGTTCTTAATGATTCTAGACAACCTACAGACGAGGAACTTAAAATTGTTATCACTCCTCTGAAATAGGAAGCCGGTATTGCCAACCGTGTAACGATGCAGTTGGCAACACAATTGTGCAGATAAAATTTCAGCTGGCAAGCCCTGTCTAGACTAGCTTTGCTTGGCTGTGCTGTTCTAAGGCTGCCATCAGGATTGTGCTGCCTTACAGCCGGAGTTTCCTTGTCAGCACCCAGGAAAGCATGGCTCCATCCCCACTGGGGGATTCCCCATTGGGTGTGTAACCTTCCTGAGAGAGGCTTTCCGAAGGTGCCTTCCAGCCTGACCACAGTTTGTTCAACTTTGTTTGAAGATCCACTTTGGTGTGGATTCAGAAAGACTTGGTGGAAGCACTCTGTTGTTGGAGGTCTTTGTAGTTTGAGTACCTTAATCTAAATTCTTGCTCCATCTGCCATCTACTGTGCCAGGGAGGCCTAAAGTGTTTAAAAAACAAGGACAAATGAATAAAATGTTTAGGTACTTCCAAGGTACTTCATTTAATATTTTACTGAAGATAAAAGGAGTTTTTAAGAGCTCTACTTTATTAAATATGTACTATTTATGCAGCACACATACACAACTGCCACTGAAGTTTCTAATTTCAATTTGTGCCTGGAGACTACTTGGTGAAGTTTTTTTTTCATCATCTGGATTATAATGGGTCATTTTTAGGTGCAACATTATGATATTAAACACTGCTTAGGGATCGTTAAATTAATGGATTGTTTTGCTGCTCTGCATCCAAACCAAGAGTTGAGTACACAAAGACCAAATCCTCACAAAACTGTTTAGGCATCTAACTCTTAAGAGCCCTATTAAAATGTGAATAGGGTGACTGCCCTCTAAGTAGGCACCCCTTTCTGGATCTGGTAATGTGATCAGCACCTTGGGTGTAGCAACTCCAATTTTAACAACATTTGACATTTTTCTGGCTCTGCACTCTGAACCACAAACAAGAGAGGACTATCCAAGTTTCATGGGAGAGAAAGGTGATCTAATGCAGTGCAAGGGTGAGAAATGGGAGAGAATTAATTTGCAGAAAATATTAAAAGATTGAAAATTAAAAGAACACCAGGAAAGTGAAGAAGGAAGTGTGTATGAAAGCAAGATGGAGACAGGAAAGCAAAAGAGGGACATTCCAGTAAAATCCTCTCTTGCACAATTTTTTTAATTTTTTGAGCAAACCAATAAAACTTCTTTCCAATTTGAAGCAAATCCTGATAGTCAGACACTTATACTTTCTACATGTTTTGATTTAAAGAAGGTTGTAACTGAGTGTCGGTCTCTTTCCTCAAGTAAAGAGTGATAGAACAGGAAGAAATGGCCTCAAGTCATGACAGAGAAAATTTAGATTGGATATCTGGAAAAACTTCTGAAAGTCTTGTCAAGCACTGGAACAGGCTGCCCAGGGGGAACAGCCTGCCCAGGGAAATGGTGAATTAATTGTTCCTGGAAGTATTTAAAAGACCTGTAGAGATTTGGGTTAGACTTTGGGAAGAAATTTGTTATTGTGAGGGTGGGGAGGCACTGGAACAGTTTGTCCAGAGAAGCTGTGGATGCCCCATTCCTGGAAGTGTTCAAGGCCAGGCTGGATGCAGCTCTGAGCAACCTGGTCAAGAGAAAATTATCCATGTTCATGGCAGGAGGGTTGGAACAAGATCATAATTACAGTCCATTTGAACACAAACCATTCCAGGTTTCTATGTGGCACTTAGGGACATGATTCAGTGGCCTTGACAGTGCTAGGTTAACAGGGATCTTAGAAGTCTCTCCCAACCTGAATGGTCCCATGATTCTGTGATTCTATTTAAGAAGTTTAATTGGGTGTTTTGGCAGTTAGAGTTAGGCTAATGACAAGTAAGTTAGAAGCTTCTGCAAGTAAACACTATGAAGAACGAAGGTAAGCAGCATTTCTTATTTAAAATCCTTGCCTTTTTACCCCCTGCTGACATAAGAGTATGAATTTCTGTTAGCTGAGGATGAACTGAAGATGAAATAACCTGGTTTTAATCCCCAAGGACATAGAATTGTGCTTCCCACACAATCAACATGCTGCTATCAGTCTGTGAAGGTTCACTCAAAGAATGAAGAAGTGGGACAAAAGAAGACAATAAACAAGAGTTTATGTAAACAAATAAATGTTCCACTGCAGACATAGTAAATAAAATGTGAGAATGAACTCTAGTGTTCACAAGGTAGTTTTTAGTATCTCAAGAATTTATCTCAGTGAAGTTAGTCCCATTTAACACTTACCCTATGCAGGTCACATTGGTAGTAAATGTGACTTTTAATCAAGGTATTTCCACCAAATGAACTCTGCTAATACCAGTAGGCTCCTAAATTTTTTGAGCAAGAATACCCTTATTGTAAGAACACATCTTTCCCTGATTTGTTCTGGTGTCGTTATGCTATAAACACCAAATGCTCCTAAAGAAAATTTATACAAAAAAAAATACTCCCATGAGTATAATTTACATTACTCCATCAAATTAAATCAGATACTTCTTGCTGGTATGACCATAGCTCTCTGCAATAGATCAGCTAAGATGGACAACTTCAGCAGCACCAGCAAAACTGAAGTGCAGACCATGCCTTAGGCCAGCAGAAGTTGTCAGTAAAATTCAGAGTTTCTTTTGGTTAAGTGCCACCTTATGCAACCAGGCTGCCCTGGCCATCTCTAGTTAATCCTGCACTTAGTGCTGTAACATCCACTCTTAAACGCCTGAAGCCCAACTGCTCTTCAGCAAAATAATTAGCAAAAAAACAAACAAACCACCCCAAAATACCTCCACAAATCTGTGTATTACAGGAATACTATGCAATTATCTATACCAATGTTTTATGCTACAGGTTTTCCCCACTGCTAGGCTTGGACCCTCCCTTAATTTGAAAGCACATGGACATGCTGTGATTACAATTAAACAGGCCAGACTTTGGGTTTATCCAGCCCACAGACAGAGGCTTAGACAAGAAAACAGCCAAGCTAATATTTCCTCTTTCCACCATAAACAATGCTGAATTTAATGACCTGTACCCTGTACCTCCCAGTACTGCTACTGATGTGTGGTAACAGTGGAGGTGGCAACTTTCCTCTTTTAAACAGCAGAGAATGTTCCTTCCAAAAGCCAATTAATTGCAAGATACTGAACCAAGGCTTGTCATTTACGTCCACTTTGTGTCCTAACCCTACATAACCCATGGCAGAAACTGTTTATTTTATGCCAATAAATTTTATCATATGAACTACTTGAATACTTTGAACGTAACAAATATGATCCTAAGGGAATGAATGGACTATTTGTGCAGCCACAAAACACAAAGAAATTCAAAATTTTGGTAATCATGTGAGAAAGGAGAGCTTACAAAGGAAATATTTAGGCTGCTTTCTCTGTAGTGTAGCTATTCTCTCTCTAGGCATAGCTCAAAACAAATCCTGGTACAGTTAATAAGTCTTTCTGTCCATCCAGATAGGCTTAAATCTTCATAATAAATGTTTCTTGACACTGTATGTATAAAGTAATCTCTTTCTTGTTATTCCTTGCTGTCAAAATCAAGCTGATTTTCATTTTGTTTCATTTCATTGAAGACATGCACACAAGCCAGATCTTTTCAATTTAGAGCAGAAGGGGCTTGTGGAGAACATTTTCCTGGGGAAATTTGACTGGGGAATTGTGACAGTGCAGAGAAGGTCCCTCTTTGTCTGAAATAGCCCTGTTTGGTCCTTAAGTCATTGGGGCACTTTGCAGATTTGTCCATCCTTACTTGAATTAGCCCTGGTTTGAGCTGGCTTGAGGGGGATTCCTCAGAATCCACCGGGCGTTGACTTTTGCTGGCTCCCAGTGCTGTGATGCCACTTAACATCATATTTTCTTTTTTGTAATTTTTTTTTTTTTTTTTTAGTCTAATGTGGCGGAAAGATTTCTGACACTTTGTGTAGCTTCCCCCTTTGACTGCAATCTAAAGCCACAGGAAATAAGGCCAAATCCATCTGTATGTGGCATTTAGGAGATTTGTAGTCCTGTAGCAAATGGTCTCTAGCCACTCTCTCTCTGGGCTACCACATGAATGGTTAATTCCAGCCTAATTGCCTGCTACTGCTGCTGCAGAACCTGCAAAAGTCTCTCTGACTTCTCCCAGTGCTGCTGCAGGAATTGGCACTGCATTGCCACAGAAAATAGACATCCCTGGTACAGCTTGAATGCTTCTGATTTGAACTCCTCAGCAAATACTTCAGCTGGGGACAGAAAGCAAGCCACCAAAAAAATAGCTTGTAAATTAGTCATCAAGAAGTTTGATGACAAATGCCAACAACAGAACCCAGTATTCTGCTCTTTTGTATCCAGTATAAGCATATGCAAAACCTATTTGTTGATAAAGACCTCCAGAAATAGGAAAAGTGTGTGTATTACAGTCGTTTGCAGCTCTTGATACTGTTTACCACACACAATAACTGAGATATTAAAGCCATGTCAAGGAAAGCTCAGAATAGACTTAGTGCAACATCCATAAAATGGGGGGATTGAGTTTAAAGACCTTGCAAGGCAAAGTTAATTGGTTTTTTGGTGTTTTTTTTGTTTTTGTTTTTTGTTTTTTTTTTTTTTTTTTTGTTTTTTTGTTTTTTGTTTTTTTTTTTTTTTTTTTTTTTTTGTAGGAAGTCCACTAGTAGCCAAGAGAGCCTTAAATGGTATTTGTGGAGTACCTAAAGTCAGGACTGCATCTCTAAGCAGGGTTTCCTGACAGGATTTCAGGATTTCTAAGATATCCCTCACTATGACTCATGAACATCACACAACATGCCTCACTTTTCTGGCCTGGCTCGAGAAGAGGATGTACAATGAAGTTCCACCTCCTGCCTTCCTTGAACATGTTAGTCCTGCTTCAGTCTTGGCAAAAAAAAGGGATGAGATGCAGCCATCTACTCTTTGTCCAGTGCAATATCTTGCTTTAGATTCCAGACAGCAGTAGTGCTACAAGTCAGCTGCAGAAAGAACTGAATTTACAAAGCAGAGTTTCAAGAAAACGACACTAACTTTTGGCAGTCATAACTTGAAAATGTCCAAATACTTATTTAGCTTTAAGCCTCTTTCTTTCTTTTTTTTTCTCCCCCCAAAAAAGTGTCATTGTTGTGCAGAACACATTTGTAATGTCAAGCAAATTTCCTATAGCTGAGTTATGAACCTCTGAATGTACAGGTTTAAAATGAAAATGCTGACATAATCTTAAATGTAGTGGCACAAATAGTGCCACTACAATAATCCTTGTAATCTAATATATTAGCCCTAGGGGGACAGAGACTGAATTGCTGGTCTCAGACAGCCTTTCTGAGGCTCAGTTCAAATTGCACAATTATTCTACATCCTTCAAGTTCTTTAAAATACATTTCAGATGCAGTATTGTACATTCCAAAAATATTTGTTCTTCAGAGATTGATTTGACTTCTTTTCCTGCTTTAAAGAGATATATGACCTCGGAGGCATGTGAAAAATCATTAATCAAGTTTAGGCTGTGTAACACCCTTTTGTATGTGGAAGACTTACTTTTTTTCTAGATTCCCTCAGTTATGTTGCCAAGGTGATTCCCCCAGAGAGCCATGTGTTTATCTTGACAGGTGTTAGTGAGATCTGGGGAATCTCAATGGAATTGTTACTGGTTGCTTTGAGGTACAGTAGAAAACATTAAGCCTGCAAACTAATGAACCTACCTTATTACATTCTAAATAAAATAAACCACAGAGTAAGTTGGATTAATCTACTAATGCCTTTCTAATGAAGCTTTTATTGGGCATATGGTGTGGTCTTGCTACTTTCCTTATATAGCTAGCACAAGCTAAAACTCAAAATGAAAGGTACATGTGCCTCTTCTGTGAGATACCAGTCTCAGAAACTTGCCATCACAGTTCAGAGTACTGCTTTACTGGCATAACCTCTGATTATGGTTTGCAAGACTAAATGCATTCAAAAAACAAGAAAGCCATCAGATTAAAAAAGGAAACAAGAGACACCACTGATAGGAAAAGAGAAAATACAACTTCTATTGCTGTTCCTAGGGGAAAATTTAAAACCACTGCTGGTAATTTACAATTACTCTAAAATCTATTCTGTGACCTGTCCCGACAATGTCAGGGAATTATTAATTAAGTACTGTAACTTCCAAAGCTAAATAATCATTCCTTAGTTACAGTCCATTTGTATTTTCCAGCACTGAGCTGTAACACACTGTATTTTTATAGTGCACATTAGAAGCAATAAAACAATAGGTGCTTTTAACAAAAAAGAATGAGTCTTAAGCAAGGTGAAACGAAATACCAGCATTTTGTTTCAGCCAGCTATGCCTTTTCCTTCTAATTGCCATTTTCTTTCTCTCTGTATATGTACAAGATCAAAACACAAGAAAAAAAAACATTCCTTAGCAACATTCATCTTCTGGGAGCATGATGCTGAATTTAGGTATAAAACCATAACAGCATCTCAAAGAATAGCAATAGCTCATATACTTCAGCTTTGATATATAACTTCAAATCCTTAATCTCCTCTTTTCAGATTTCCACATAAAGTTTTACGCTGCTTCCATTTTTGCAAGTGCCCATTCGAGACAAAACCATCTTTTCTTACCCAGGCTCTCCCCTCCCTGTATTTACTTCAACAACAAATTAGCAGCCAAATTTTTCTTTTTTTTCTTTTTTTAATTTTTTTTTTTTGTTGTTGTGGAGGATAAGAAAAGTGATACAGTGAAAACAGAGGGAGAACAGTTTTTCTTTCCTTCAGCACCAGCAGCCAGAAACAGTATGAATGCAATGGATCATGAAGAAAAGCAATTTCCTACTTCAAGGATTAAGCAATACTCTCTTTTGTAATGTTAAATGAAAGCTTTAGTTATTTTTTTTCCAAGTAATGCTGATTTTTTTCCCCCCCCCAATGTAAATAAATACCCACTGGAGAAGCTCCAATAGTCACAAACACATCACTTTCTAGCCAATCAATAACACAGATAAAACCCTTTGTGCTGTGCTTCTTTCAGCAGGCTTATTGATAGGGCAAGAAAAATTAAGCTACTAGAGAAGCCAAAGGTAATTAACTTAAGGAGAGAGAAAATCTGATGATATATACATTCTGTTCTTTTCTTAAGGACAAATACAGGGGATTCATATATAGGAAATAGGCTTTTGGGGAAGCACTCAAGTAGGGACAGCTATCTGCATTTTACTGGCACATCTCTCATCCAGTGACAATGTAATATGAATTACCTGCCGTGATGATTGATGGCTTGACTCTCCCCTAAAACACAATCCTACAATTCTCTTTGGTGGTATGGAAAGAATGGAACTTCTACACCTTTCTCTGCCACAGTTTTGCAAAATGCAGCCTTGGACAAATCACTACAAAGCATTTGCCATTCAATGGCTAACTGGTAAGCTGGGTCAATATTACCAGTCCCAAAGATAAAGGGTTTTGGCATGGGTAAGGCTTGGTGGAATTACACCCTTCACACCAATGCTGAAAGGTTTTTAGCTTCCAGCACTATTAAACGGAACATTGCAGGATTAAGTCTTCTCCACCTACAAGTTTTTGTCTATAAAGCTCTAACAAGAATATTCAGTGCAACTTTAAAGCCAATGCTCTGTTTAAGGCACTTAAAGATTGCTTCCTGATGAATGCCACTGTTTGTAATAATTGTGGAAGCGTGGGCCTCCCTCAAATTTTATACATATATAGATGGGAATCCTGTAAATATTTGATCTACTTTGCTTAAAGGGAAAATTTGTATGGGAAAACATTCCCACTGTAAAGAAACTTTGTTGGCCAAGCTTGTCCTCCTTAGCATATATGCAAATAATGGGTGCAAATATCAAGAGATTGGAAACAGAAAATAATTTTATTCATACCTGTGTTTTAATTTTAATGAATTACATTAAAGAAATTCCTAGCTAAAACAAAGTGCCTGCTTTATAATTAAAATTAAGAGTCACAACCAGCTTATCTTTAAAAGCAGGTTGTAACAGGAAAGAAAATCCAGGACTTCTCAGCTGCAATTTTGTGGCTCTATCAAAACTTGCCTAATTTTACCTATTTATTTCAGTGCATAATAAAAGATGTACTCAGAGAAAAAAATGTGCAATGCATACATATTTTTAAAGGCTTAGAAAGCCAGCAGCTTTCTTTTAACACCCTTGGATCTAATTTTGTTTCTAACAAGTAAAACGAGAAGAATGGGGCCCTAAAAAGGATTATGGTCTGAAACCTGCTCTTTGAGTCTTTGCACATGCTAAAGCTGTCACAAATTTGAATAGGAAAGATGGGTGGTCTGCTGACCATCTCTGGTCACAGAGTTGAGCATTACTGCCCAGAAAAAGCTTATGGGTTTTGTCAGGAAGGTTTCAGAAACCACTGTATTGAACCACCAGCCTATAATAGCTCTTCCACATTTCACAGGATGTCAGTTCCTGGAGCTGTTTTTCCTTTGATGCACACAAAGTACTGCCAGTAATTTCAATCAGAATTATGCCATGCACTGGAGGAAGACAATCACATAATATGAATTATCACATTTTTTCCATATCCCTACCTCTCACAGAATTGCTGGTTTGTCAGAGGAGTTGGTACAGTATATGCTACTGATCTGTGGCTGCTTTGTTTAAAAAAAGCTTAGTACTGGTGTAGTCCTTCTCATCCAGATATATCAAAGCACTTTATGAAGCAGCAAAAGGAGTGGAACCAAGAAGAGACTTACAGTGAAACTCTTTTTTTTCTTTTCACTTGGTAACATGAAGTGCTCTCAAATTATTTGTAGTGTAAAATAAAGAGAACATAAGAAAATTAAAGAATCACATTGTAAAAACTGGCTTAATTTTTAAAATTATGTTCCCTTACATAATTTTTGTGGTCTTAATTTAAAAAAAGTTAAATGTCTTTTCCTTGTTGCTATTTTTCAGTTGGGATTGAACAAATCTTCTTTCAAATACTTTCTTTTCAGAGAGACCTATAAAGCTGAGTTAATTCTTATAACTCCAAATCAGGGCACTTCCTTCAATAAAACTCCTATTCTTGATGCACTTGAATTGTAAGGGACGAGCAATAATCTTTTGGCTAAGAGTGAAAATCTACACCAAAATTACAGTCACACAGAGGCTTATGAATTGCAGAATTCACAGAATTTGCAGAATTCACAGAATTCACAGACTAACTGGGTTGGAAGAGACCTTGAAGGTCATCAAGTCCAACCCATGCCCTAACACCTCAACTAAACCACGGCACCCAGTGCCACATCCAGTGTGTTTTTAAACACATCCAGGGATGGTGACTCCACCACCTCCCTGGGCAGGCAATTCCAGTACTTTATCATTCTTTCTGTAAAACCTTTTTCCTAATATCCAAATTATATTTCCCTTGATGCAGCTTGAGACTGTGTCCTCTGGTTCTATCAGTTGTTGCCTGGAGAAAGAGACTAACCACACTTGATTACACCCACATTTCAGAAAGTTGTAGAGAGTGACAAGGTCACCCTTGAGTCTCCTTTTCCCCAGGCTAAATAATCCCAGTTCCCTCAGTCATTCCTCACAGTGTTTGAGCTCCAAGCCCCTCTCCAGCCTTGTTGTCTCCTCTGGATGCACTCGAGCCTCTCAACATCCTTCCCAAACTGAGGGGCCAGAGCTGGACACAGCACTCAAGGTGTGGCCTCACCAGTGCTGAGTACAGGGCAAGAATGATCTCCCTGCTCCTGCTGGCCACACCATTCCTGATCCAGGCCAGGAGCCATTGGCCTTCTTGGCCCCCAGGGCACACTGCTGGCTCATGTTTACTTGGCTGTTAATGAGTACCACCATCTCCCTTTCTGCCTGGGCACTGTCCAGCCACACCATCCCCAGCCTATAACATTGCAGAGTAACCCATTGCAGAGCGTTACTGTGGCCAAAATGCAGGACTCAGCACTTGGACTTATTAAACTTCATCCTTCCTCATTAGAGCCCATGCAAGAGCAATGCTCGTGTTGCCTCACGCTTTTGAGCTCCCAAACGTACACGGTGGGCAAAACCCACAAAGTGAGGGTTGAAGGACAGCTTGTTCCAGCAAATATCTCACTGACCTGAATGGAATTTACCTGGGCTCTGGAATTTGCCTGGGCTCTGCCTTATTGTTGAAACATTCCAGCAAAATCAATATGAGCTATAAATTATTAGAAGCCATTTTTAATTCTCACCTACTTTGCACTAATGATCAATTTATCATTAATGCAGAAAGAGATTTAAAGCAATGTCTATGCCATTAAAATAAATATCCATTAGCTATAGAGGATATCCCACAAGTGCATTTGCTTCTTGTGGAACTCTTCCAGAACACTGGATCTATATACAGTATAATATAATGATATTTAACTGGTAATGAGCTATTGAATTGCACAGGGGGAAATAGCTTACAACCTTAAAAACTTCTAAAGTAACTTCTCTAGTCAAATGGGCTTCAATTATACAACTCAGTGTATGAAAAAGTTTTTTTGTCTATAAAATGCATCTCTTAGTTTGCATTTCTTTCATTTTTTTCATCAAAAGAGATTTATAATGTGCTAGCAATACAGTAAAGGCTTCCTTCTACTAAAGAAGCTCAGAAATACGCAGATTCACAAGATTAGTTTTCCAGAAGGAAAATTCTAATTATGCATTTGAGGAAGTTTGCTTATTCCTTTCCAGTACAGTTTGCAATGTAAATGTTGTAAATGTGACTAGCAGCAGGGAATTCCTGTGTCATTACTCAGTACAGACCCAGGTGGTAAACCACAGTTAAGTTTTTGTTAATTTATTTAGACTCCCTAATTTAATTTCTCTGTATGAAAAGGACAAACTGATGTACCACTGAGGTTTTTGGTGGCAGTGCTGAGATCAGCAGGTTATTTCATCAATCTTGAGCTACAGATAAACCTCACTAGGAAGTCTTCTGATCTGGGTGACTATAAAAGCAAGGAGTGAGAAAACCCAGAGCATTAACACAAACCCAGCCATTAATCTGCAATGCATATTTCTCTCCTGACAGAAAAGATTATCAGATTTCCAGTTGTTGGTGAAGGGGATGATTCGACTCTGAAATCAGTAAACGCTGATCACTGATCTCTAGTGGCAAACTTCTTTTTCCATGTATCTTTTCAGCTAATTAATCTCCAATAAACCTTTATCATATTTGTCTAATAGACATGTGGCAGGGTGAAATGCTTGGCACTTTTCCCTTTGGTCGCCTGGTTTTAGTGCGAGCCTCCTTGCTCGAACGCGGTTCAGGGTGACACCGTGAGTCGACATCTGCTCACAGCATATTGGAGTGCACAAACACAAGCACAGCCTGCAAAAATGTGAAGCAATTCTCCCCTTCAGCTCAGCATTAACAAACCCTCAGCGGGAATACAGACACAAATTTGGGCATTACACCCCAGGAAGGCACGAGCCTACTGGGAAAAATGTGAGGAGGGCAACATGACCAGAGTCTAGGGAACAGGGGCTTCAATAAAGCTTGAAAGAATTAGGCTAGAAAGGAGACAACTGAGATTGAACATGATAATAGCTTTCAAATGCATGAAAGGCTGTTTCTAAAGAATAAGGAAATCACCTGTTCTCAATCACAGTGATGGACAGGACAGAAAGAAATGTGCTAAATTGCAGCAATTAAGATTCAGGGTAGATATTGTAAAAACCTTCTCAACAGTGAGGATAGTGGGGTGCTATAAAAGATCACCTAGAAGATGGTGGAGTCTTCATTTTTAGAATTACTTCTGAACAGTATAGTCTTCTTGGAACTACTCAAATATAATTTATTACCCTTTCAGGACTGGACAATGTCCTCCACTCCTTTTCATCTTTAAATTTCTACAAATAGCACTCCTGCATGCAATCATTTTTTGCTGGAAATTGTTAAACTGCAGAAATAAAAATATTCTCCACTACTAGACCTCCCCTTGCCCATGTTGGTACATAAATAAGTCAGGAAATTTCTTATCCATACCTTTTTTTTTGCCCCATGTGATGTTACTAGAGATGACAAGTCTATTTGTCTGTTTGATGTAGAAGACAACAATGAGAATAACCAACCTTATCTAGGTCAATAATAAACAAATGAATAAGAAAGCAAATCTCACCACACCACAAATTCCTCTGCTAGATCACAAAACAAGAACAAATGAATTCAAGAAGAAGAAAATGCTTCAGGCACAAAGATTTTAGATGAGTGGAAAAGAAAAGAAGTTGCTACATCCATTTGGGTTTTGGAAGAATAGCCTGTGATAACTATATCATCAATATCTATATTATATATATCTTTATATCTATATGTGTGTGTTTGCCACCTTTTAACACTGACAAAAATTGTCATTATTAGATCTTTCAATAGTATTCATTGCCTCAGTCTGTTCTCATGGGATTCAACTTCCAGTTTAGCTTTGAAACTTGCATTTCAAGTAGTTTTGATTCTTTATGGAACTACCATGTTTTAGTGGGCAATATTCTCCACCTCCCCTTGTAAGTGATTTTGCATCTCTGAGTGGTTCAGGGAGTTGGATACTGTGGTGTCCTATTTGAAATTTCATGGAGCCATTTACATGTGCTAAATGAAGCAGCACCCAGTGCTCATCCAGATTTGGATAACTGTGCATGAATCTTTCAGAAGTGAACTAAAATATGATTAAAAAACTCACTTCAAAATATCAATTTAAGACTTGAATAAAATTTGCTTGCAATAGTTGTGAAGTAGAGAACTGGAGTGTCAACACAGCAGAGGGTTAGGGTTATGATCTATTGCTACTGAGGATAGGCAATAATAGAAATTTCCAGTCCCTTCCCTAAGTAATGTCTCTGTAAATTTCCATGTTCCATCCTTGACAAGTCTCCTAGTATTTGTAATTTCTTCTTTTTCTCCCTGGTAATTTACAGTGATGTGAAGAGTGAGGGAAATCTCCAGAGCAAGTTCCTTTCCTTACAGCTCCCTTTGGAGAGGCAACTATGCCTTTTTGCTGGTATGTAAAGTATCTCAAGATTTGTCCCTCATTTATTAAATTCATTAGAGATCATCATGGCTATTGAATTTCTTTTCAGCAGGATACTCTCTTGTCAGAAATTCCCTGACCACTGTTCTTCAAAGAAACAGTTTTCTTTGATCCATATTATAACTGGATCTCCACAATTTGAAAATAAACCTGTTGTATCTCACTCCTCCCCTGCTGATGAGTGTATTTCCATTCAAGACCATTCTCTCAGAGTATACTTTTCAAGGATATGAATCTTTTCTCACACCTTTTGCATTAACTTCCTGCTTCATAACACGTTTCTGTAATAATCTGGATACAGATTTTAAAACGATTAATTGAGGCTTCTATTCCAGATACTTCAACAGGACAATACATCTGGAAAATATAAAGCATCTAAATAATGCAAGAATTAGAAAAAAATTGAGAACTGTTGGATAAAAATAAACCTCATTATTATCTAACCAAATTCACAGCTGCAATGTCATACCCATCAAATTCAAGAATCAGCAGCACTAGAGGAATGTGAAAAACCTATCCAATAGGAGGCCATCAGAAGATCCAGGGAATATGGAAGGAGGACTGAAGAGATGTACAGAATGTAGAACAAGACGAAGAGAAGTAGCAGAAGATCTCGAAACAGAAGTCCATAGTATATTATAAAATTGAAGCTAGGAACGTTTTACTTTCCAGACTCTGATTTTAACAAAGGATCCAAGCAACTGCAGCATACACAACAGCAAAATCTGGTGATTCACAATTATTTCTTCCCCTATATACTTATGAAATAGATGTTTAAATTTAGTGCTGCTCATCTTGAAAAGGAAAGTAGAGCTTTTTCCATCATGTTTCAGAAAAGCTTCAGGACTGAAATGGAATACATTTCAAATGGAAAGATCAAAGTTACAGTGTTTCATCCCAGAATGCACAAAGTTAAAGAAAGAAATTATTTTTTTTCTAGAAGTGTTTTGATCCTGATTATTTATACATAGGGAGGTTGAATTTTTGCCAAGTTGCATGAAAAACTATGCAGTTTCATTGATTCATAACTGTCCAATTATATACAATCTTTGCTTACTGCTCCTGAGCAAGGACAATTTTCATGTCATTATTTTCCTTCTGCTTTTCAGCAAGCCAAGCATCACTTGTTTCAACAGAACATCATTACAGGTTGCTTTTCTCTCCAAATACATTTTCCAGTGGATCATGTTAGAAAAAAAGAAAGAGAAAAAAAGATAACACAAAACCAAACTGAGGGAAAACAAACCCTTTAAAAATGACAACAAAACCACTGCCACAGCAGTACAGATGGGATGCAAGCTTCTCTGCCTCTCTGAGAATTCCTCCACCCTGCATGGGGAATATTGACTGCTGGGCAGATTTCCATAGCTATGAAAGAGAGCATGGGGAAATGAAATGAGGAGGATAAAGAGTGGGAGTGGGGTATGTGTGTACACTTGTTTGCCTGCATGTGTGAGAGAGAACAAAGAAAAAGCTCTATATTTGGGTTTATGTATCCTTTGCAATATTCCAGAGGTTAGCAACAGTCCCCAAGAAAGCTTCTGCTCATATCCTTTCGTGATTAAGGCAATAAATATTGAAGTAATCTCATATTCATGAGTAATTAAAAAGTAAAATAAAAAAAAAATCAGACATTTTTAGAAGGACTTTAGCCAAGCAATCATGGACTACTTAGGATGGGCCAGGTCCCCTTTACTAAACAAATACTTTGTTGAAGCCTTCTGAGATACCTGTAACACACTTTAAGCATCCAGACCTGCTATCAAATAATTAACACAATCAAATTATGTTTTCAGAACAGTCCAGAAGGTATGATTTTTTTTTTACTTCTTCTTTTTTTTTTTTTTTTTTAATTTAGAGTGGTTTACAGTTAACAAAGTTGCTAGCAGATTAAAACTGTTGATATGACCTATAATTGAGTCCCTATGTTTCTCTTTTCCACCCTTTCCTTTTTAAGGTCTTGCAAGCTTTGATTTCAGGAACCTCTCACTTATTCATTTACAGCAACATGAAGTAGTATAAGTAACAGAATTATTGCTTATACTGATGCAATTGCATAATCCTCCATGGAGAATTATATGTATGCTCTGAATGATATCTGTAACTCTGAAAATGTATTAGGGTGAAATGCTGATGGAACAGACAAGAATCCTCTTGTCTCAGTTCAAACAACAGGAAAGCATTCTGCTTTTCACTTGGAAAGGAAAAAACCAACCCAATGATTTTACAAGTTTAGAAATCACAGCAAACCCATTCAGGGATTACAGCCTTAAATTTATATTTGAATATATAGCCACTCCACAAGTCTGGGGCTTACAAATTGTGCTAAGAAACTTTCAAATAAATGCATGTGGTATTTTATTATAATGAGACAACCTGGCTATAAATGGCTGTAGACTATTAAGGAGTTGGAGTGTAGGGAAAAATGTGGTCACAATCACATATTAAGTAACTGTTGTTTTTTTGTTCTGCAAAGCTCCTGTTACTGAATTCATCAGTGTTATTCCATTAGCAAAGCAGTGCTCTCTTCTGCTGCCACATGAAACACAAAGGATTGTGAATAAGCTCTGAAGGATCACACAGGGAGCAACATAATGCTCCAGTTCTGTTTTCCATCACCACCACAGGATAGCAGACTGTGCATGCAAGAGACCTGATGGAGCCATGCCAGCCACTAAAGAGGGAGGAACAAGAAACTCTGCAGCACTTCTCAGCTGGGTATGGGTGGAAGAGATATTGGTGGACACTCCCACCCGATGCTTTTCAGTGCTTTGCACATTTGGGCAGAAAAGATTCAGGCTAGTGTCACTATTTCAAGCCTAGCAGGTCCAATCCATCCTTTAAGAACATCTGTATTCAAAAATTATGTTCCTGATTCATTGCATTAGGCTATTTTCACCAAAGCTCTCTCAAGATATTTCTGAAAAATTAGGAGCTTTTATTTTTTAAGTAAGATGTGCTTATTTGCCATACAGCCCTTCTGCCTTTCTTGCATCTGCTCTCATTCTAATTCTTACACAGAGACAGTGACACCAGTGCTGATGAAAATGACACTGGCAAACATGCATACAGAATTAAGTTAGAATGTGCTAGAATTAGTACCAGCATCTTGGTTATTCCTCTCCAAAGGAAGGAGAGAATAAATTTCCCTCCCCTCACCCCAGCTTTTTTCTACTGTAAGTAAATGCAGAACATATATATATGTAATAAAAGCAGAAGTTAAAGTGAGGTTCACCTGCAATTCAATTAGTGATGCTGAAGGCTAAAATGATATAAAAAGCATGCACAAACAATAAACAATAGCTCTCTTAAAAGGGCATATACTATTTCTAATGGCATTTTTCAAAGCTGCCCTGTTAATTTTTGTGGTACTTGAAAATCCTCAAATAAATACAAACTAGTAAAAAATATTATGCATTCCAAGGAAGTTTTGAATTAAGGAAACAGTGAGTTTGTATTGTAAGATATTTTACCAAATATCATCTATGAACAATAAATATCAAACATACCAACAATAAATATCTTGGTGCTGAGGGACTTGTAATGCATATAGACAAAGAGGAAGACTGAGCAGTTAATAATTTCTTGTATCTCTGTTTGTTTTAAAAGGTAATATGAAAGCATTTCTCTTAGGTTTCATTCCCTCCAAGTGAGACACACAAACACACACAAATTTTAATGAGCCACTTCAGGGAGCTGATACTGAATAACTCTGAAGAACCTGACAGACAAAAAATACAAAGGCAAGTGCTTAAAAAGCCAAAACAATGGGTCAAGTCTAATCTGTACCTGTGTGAATCAGGGTTTCAAGATTGAGTGTGATTTGATTTAGAGCAACAATGGAAGCCCAATCACTGGTGTTGAAAGGAAGCTATCCAGGAGAATACTTTTATCTGCCTGTGGTGCAGATAACACGAGCTGGAGTGGCACAGTTTGACTCAGTCTGCAGTCACAGAGGTGAAATTCGAGCCATCCTTTTATCAGCCCACCAGCCTGAAATAACCTTGGGAGGAATTCCTTGGGAAAAGATGATGGCTGCTGTAGCCACCTCCTTTCACACTTTCTCCACACAGGTGCAGGTGTTACTAAGTCCTGGCTGGACCGTGTAAATTCCCTCTAATCAGGTCAACTCTGAGTATCCTGACTACCTGTTGGAAAGACTGTCATGAAATGTGTCCGAGCAGGAGTACCCACCTTTGAAGCACCATTTCCCTCTGCAGCTTTTGGAATTTAGGACTATTCTCTGTTGTTGCAAATAGAACTGAACAAATAATTGACTTGCTGGCTCTTTTCCAAAGCCAAAATAAATAGTTGTTGAGGTTTCTTTAAACTCTTTCTTTCCCAGTGAAATGAAAACACTTAGTATTTTATGATTTTAGATTTTGTTGTACTTTAAAAGTTTCAAAAAACTCTGTTTTTAATTAAGCTTTTTAAAAGCTGATTTAGAAAATGAATATTGCATTATTTTAGCTGATGTGATTTAAACACATCTACACAAACCAGTGAATTCTTTCACCTGGGAGGATCTCTAACCCCTCTCTCCACCTGACAGGCTTTCCAGAGTTTGTAAGCACTAGGTGTAAATTCTGGAGTTCACATGGCCAGCTGGAGCTCCGCAGAGTAGGTAGGGACCTTTGGTGGTTCAGATTTATTTGTGAACATTTGTTCCTTTATTGTCTTTGATGATATAACCAGCCACACTAATTTTGGATATAATTGTAGGTAAGCATGGTGTTTGACCATCTGTTGCAGTGTCTACAAAAAGATTTGTACTTGTACAATACATTTAAATTCTGATAAAGTTGAACAACTAAGAACATGCCTGGAAAGGAATTTTTTTGAGTTCAAAACTTTACTCATATAAACACAGGCACTGTTTTGAAAGTGATTTGTATGTAACATGCTGCACATTTTGTGATTATTGCACAATATGTGTGATATTCCAGTGTATGTGATATTGCTCTCCTCCTCTCTCCCTGCTTCATATGCTTACTAATTTTATGACCTTTTCTCCTTTGGTTTAGATATATCCTGATCATATTGTTGAATATGTCACAGTGCAAAACAATGGTGACCAAAATTTCAGAATAAAGGACTGCATAACTAGGGTGTGTTGCAAAACTCTGAAACAAACAAACCCCAAACCCATCCTTACTGCTTTTGACTTTCCTTTGTAAGTAAATCCAGAAAATTACTAAGGGAGAGAAAAGAACAAGGTAAGGAGTCAATTGTATTGCTCTTTTGCATAGAAAAACAGTACTAATCAAAATACACTGGAGATAAATCTTCTCACAATTAAGCACCAAAACTCTACAGGAAGCATAATTATCAAGAATCATATCACTAAACCCTTAGAAACTATGAGTATTTTTGTCTTTGAATATCATAATTCCCCATTAACCATGATGAAGTTTCCTTTCATTCATGAAGGATAAGAGAAGTCAATTGTTTTAAAACCTTTTCTAAAAGTAGTTTTAAAAGCTACATCAAACTTGCATGAAATGTTGTTTCACAATACTTGAATTGATTCCATTCACACAGAGGTCCATGCTAGTCACCAATTACCTATTTTTATGATTTTTATAGATATATATTAGCTAGTTATTTGGTTTTGTTTGTGGGGTTTTGTTTGTTTGTTTCTTGGTTTTTTATAGGGATTCCTTAATTGCAGCATAAAAAGCTGAAAGAACAAATCCTTATACAGCCTGGTATGTGACGTGGTACTGTCCCTTTTCTGTTTTTCATCAGAAACACCTTTCAGTAGAAACTACTTTGGAAGAAGACAATAACAGAAAGTTTGAAACTTATAAAAATCTTATGAAAGCAGCAAATAAGACAGCAGATACAAGCAAAGAAACACAGCAAAAAAACCACGGGACATCCCAGAGCACATCAGAGAGCCTCCAGGACCGGGGAAAGCTAGAGAATGAGAAGTGATTAATGCAGAGTGCACTGAAGGGATCTAAAACTGTGTCTGCTCAGATAGTTTAACCTGCTCTTGAAATCTAAAATATTCCTTGACATACCTTCAGTTTGCTCATCTCGTGTAATTAAGGCCTGGGTTCTGGAGCCTGAGCTTTTGCTTCCTGGGGACCGTGGGTAAATGCCTGAGACCAGAGGCTTAGCGCTCCCCACAGAGCTTTTTGTAAACAACAGTGATTTAAGCTCTGAGCAGAAGCATCTACTAATCACAATGCATCAGCATGAAACTCTATTCCAGAAATCAAACTCACATTAAAAAAATTCAAAATAAAACACAACCCCACCCCTCACCAAATGCCAGACACTCATTTCCTTAGCAACTCTGATCCACCTGTAACTACTTTTTAAGGCTAAATGCACTTCTATATAATAACAATTTCTTAATCCTCTATGTTGATGGTGTTTTCTCCTTATCTACCTCTTCAGACTTAAAAACATGAAGTCTTTTTGTTTCCTCTTAAAAAAATGGTGTTACTCTGGTTACTCTCAATAAAATGCAAACCATTTCCCTGAACCTGGCACATAAATTTTCAAAGATTAGAGGAACTGGGAGCTACTCTCACTGTCCTCTCAGTCTTGGGGACATTCTTCTCTCTGACAGGACCCAGCAAATGACAGTCAAAAATGCCATATAAAAACAAAGCATGCTGCAAGGCTCAAGAACAATAGTGCATTTTTATAGGTATAGTATAGTTATAAAATAATCATCAGACTCCTTGCTTGAAGGGGTTAGAAAGCTGATGGTGTGTAATTATAAAGGAGATATTCTACTCAGCAGCATTTAATTGCCTGGTCTTAATGCTGCCTGGTGCACATGGTACAACACTTCTGATCCAGGGAGCTGTCTGCTCTGCAGAAGCCTAAAAGTAAAGCAAAACTGCAATGGCAAGGTGCAAATATAGCAAGTTTATAAATAGAAATCAAGTTTGGGAGGTATATGGCATATAGAAAGGCAAGCCACTGAAAGGTGAGGTTTGGGAACTTCGCACCTCTATGAACTTCTCAATAATACAAAAAAAAAATAAAAATAGAAGATAAATTATTTGGGAACTGGATAATTAAGATTAGAAGATAATCTAAAGGATGATTTTGTTTGCATGACATCACAACATGTTAAAAGGTCCAGAACCACTCATTCCAAACACCATCCAAAATGCATTTCAGAGCTAAGTTGTCACAACTAATGACACCATATTTTCTGTGTGGTTGCCAGTGCTTATTTAAGTTGCCTCTGATCTGAATGTTCCCAAGAAATAACCCTAGTTGCCCTTGGAACTTAGATAGTTTAGCAATGAGAGCTTGAAGAAATGGGAAAGGTAAGTCAGCTAAGTTAAAAAACAAGACATAAATGTTTTCTTATAGTGTTTGTCACTCAGCAGGAGCTTAGAAATTGATGGTTAGTTGGATTATAAGTCACTGAATCTTGATTTTGACTGTAAAGCTTCCAAAAGGATCTTTATAGGAATCCAGGAGAGCCTGGAACTCAGAAAGAAGTAACAATAATTGGCAGTAATTTGGAAAATGGCACATTTTCTCTACTGTTTGATTTATCTCATTGTACTAATCACTACCCTTCTGTGCAACTGCCAAAGAAATGGCTTCATTTGGAAATAGATTTGTTATAATTAAAAAAAAAAAAATCACTGAGCAATTGACTTGTTCTTTTTACATGTAAACATCTCTGCAGATTAATTTCTGTTTCTACTTAATGAAGCAGGTTATTAAACTTGCTTATCAATTTTTAAAATACTTGTCATCTTTGATAATCTTAGAGGTGTTTCTCTTTCAAGCTATAATCTGTATGTCATTGATAAACCAATTACAGATTTCAGAAGGCAAATGATCATGAAAAATGGATAATGAGTGGTAATAATTAAAAAAAAAATCATACTTTTTATATAGCACTAGAAATCAGGGAAAAATCTGTATCTATTTCCAAATAAAAATGCTAATCATACATGTAACTTTATAGCCATAATCTTTCTACATAGGTTTAGATTAGATGCTAGAAAAAAATCTTTTACTGTCAGGGTGGTGAGGCACTGGCACAGGTCCCTTCCAACCCAAATCATTCCATGATTCTATGACAAAAGAACAGCCAGAGTGGCACCGAGGCACTGAAGATTGTAAAAATAAAACACGAACCAAATTAGCTCACCAAAGAAGTTTTTCATGGACAATGAGTGCAATAAGGATTTGTAATCAGCCTAAGTAGTATTTGCTGGCAGAAGGTTTATCTTCTATGCAGGTGAAAACCATCTATGCAAAAGGATCAAAAAGAACTTTTGTTTAAAGCTGGATGAGGGAAAAAGAATGCTAACTGTGATTGTTGGCAAGGGTTTCCTACAAAAAGCTAATCAGTGAAAAGTGGCTGTGTTTAGGCAGGGTTGATCACAGCATTTAAGGAGAGTGCAGAAGAGATTCAGCTAGAGAAAAGAAAGCATGAATCAAACAAGTAAGGATGGCATTAAGGACTAGAACAGCTAATTCATTACCTTCTGACCTACATGCACATGCTTTGTTTAATTTCCCATCTCTGCCTTAATTTTTTCCTTTCCTAGTGCTTTTAACATTCAACTATCTGACCAGTCATGTTCCAGATGTGTTGTAGATACTTGGGGTTTTCTTTTTACTGTAAACAGAATGCTCTGGAACCGGCATTGTTTTAAATATCTATCTATCTATCTATCTATCTATCTATCTATCTATCTATCTATCTATCTATCTCTAGATATTTATCTATATCTAATCTATATATCTCTATCTATTGGATGTGTTTGCACCAATTGATATCTAGGATTTGGAACTTAATTGGCACACAGGTCCTAGGAAAGGTACACTGGTTTCCACTTACAGTGAAGTAAAACCTCTTGGTTTGCTAGTAAGAAACCCTAGGCTGGAAGTGCATTGTTTTTTTTCTAGAATAAGTGTTTGGTAGAGAAACAACTAAAGACAACTGACTTTGGTAGGTTTGGTCTGATGTACAATGACTGTGAAAACTGGTCTTGATCAGGCTTCTACTATATTTTTCTTTCTACAACAGGATCTAGGCTACTGCTATCATTTTCAAACTCAATCCAGGGACTTCTCTGAACCCTTCCAAGATGCTTAGGGTACGAATAAATTTAAGGTACTGCTAATTCTGAATATTTACAATGCAAACATAATGTTTTCTCCACTGAGGTAAACGGCAATCTTGAACAAGGTCAAAAACACATTTAAAAGCAATGGCTGCTTAAATCATTTAATGTGGTATAACTTTGCCACAGCTTAAGACCTTTTAAACCCTGATATCATCACATCTTACTTAAGCATTAAGAGTAGATTTCAATCTAGCATATTACATGAAAAACACATCTTCACTGCCACAAAACAAAAAGGTGCTATTTGCAGATAAATAGCAAATAAGGGGCTGTAGTTTCCTTGTGAAAATTGGCTAAGAAAAAGATAAATTTGTCTCTTTTCTTGTCTTATAAAACTTTTCAATAAGGTATCTTCAGCCAGAAGTCTCCATGTTAAAGACATACTGATTTCTAATAATGAAGGCACAACGTAAGGCTGCATTTGCAGAAAGACTACCCTGCATCTGATAAAACATATAGCAGCATATGGCAAACTGACATATGGTAAAGGATGACTGTGTACATGAAAGCTGCAGTTTTCACTCACATTATCTGCCCATGGTAGAAAGGAAAAAAAAAACCTCCTCCTTCTCCTTTGCATCTTAGATATTTCTAGAAAATCTCCTTCCAGCAACTCTAACATTCTTTTTACTTTAATCTGTTGGGTTTTTTCTCAATTGTAAATAAAGATAAAAGTTTGCTTAAAAAAAAAAAGGCATCTTGGCAGATTAAGCCATTTGGGATTGAGCTAAGGTGTCCAATATCAGATATGGAATATGGAATCTGGGCTTTACTGAAGCATATGACAATGAGAATGGGTGGAAAAATGGGAAAATACAAGGGGAGAGAAAACCATGACCAGACACTCCTAAGCAAGAGCATTGAAACTGGCAGACTTGGTTGGATATAACTGGAGACAAGAATTTGGCTCAAAGTATCTTTGATATTTATTTTAAAATAAAGAACATCTGTGAAGACTGAGAGAAGGAAAACATTTTCGACATTTTATATTTAAACATTTTGAGTAATAAAGTCCCACTCTAAGAACACAAGAAATGTCAAATGTGCCCTATAAATACACATATCTCAAAAGCAAGAACTGATGCAACTATAGCTATTATTTCCCTATTTTCTGTTCAATGTACATTATCTGTATCACTGTAAAACAGCAGAGAAGTGAAATTTCCAATTTCCTCAAAAAGGCAGTTGAAATGTTTGAGACGCATTTACTCTTAAAAGCTTCAGACTACAATCTAATATCAAAATTCCACCATATACAATTATTTTTGTATGGGATTACGTGTTTTATTTCCTCATTATGCATGCTATTCATAACCAGCATTTTATCTCTTCACTGTGGACTACAAAGGAAAATAAACTGTCTAAATTAATGGCAATAATTGGCAACCATCCCACATGGACTATGCTATGCAAAGGACTGCATAAAACCAACTCTCATACTTTCTATTTTTCTAGGCATAGCTGCAGTTAATATCCAGTCAACCACTGTTATTGTACACAGAGTGTTTCTAATATTCTTCAGATCCAGGGGTTTATATTTTGCTGCATCTAAATGGGACTCTAGCATTGGCTAAGGTTTACCTCATTACCTCCAATTGACATAAAACTGTTCATGAATCTCACATTACTTGGGTTCTCCTTTTAAATGCAGCCTTTATCACTTCTTTAGACAGCATGAGATATTTTAATTTCTGCCTACACTAAAGCTCACTGGCCATTGTGCTTGGGATATGATTATCCCAGCACAGAGCAAGAATGACACTCTCACTGCTCTCCACCATCACTGCACTTCAGTAATGACAGCGAGCTGCACGCTGTGTACAGGTTTTAGCATGAAGCCACTCAGCTGTTCCATCTTTCAGTGGGAGCAGAAAATAATTATTGTGCTCTCTCATCTTGTCAGCGCACACATTTTATTTGGAGGATGGTTTTGTTAACAAGAGAGGAAATGCTGTCCAGTGTCTATTCACTCAGATGCACCTGGAAGTGATTAGGTGAAAGATCTCGTTCAGATCCCTGCTGTAGCTGATCTGCTCTGAGGTTCTCAACCACATTTTTCTACACTCCAAACCAGTGCCCTATATTACAATCTGTGGAGTGTTTTGTAGTGGAACTGCTGAAGCTGTTTCACTACATGCCAGTCATTCAATATTCTTAAGAGAAGGGACAAAGGACTTGAATTTGGATGTCCTGTATGAATGAATGCCTTAATTACCAAACTATAGTAATTCCTCTTTTATTTCTCCTTGTGGGTATGGAATTACTTGGACAATGTGTGCAATTTCAGCAGGGAGTTTTACCAAGACTATCCACTTCTGGCATCATTAAGTCCTGCTTCAAACAATTCTGGGTCTAATGGATTCAACCCTGTGAGGTATATCTCCTTTCTCACACAAAATTCTAACTTCCTTTCTAAATTTTCATCAGGTCCTGCACTTGAGAGAAGTAAGGAATGCTCAGCTTGGGAATTTGGCCAGGGTATAAGCTACACATCTTAAAAGCTCTGCAGTGAAGAAAGAGTTACACAGCAATCACTGTTTGAACAGAAACAAGCTCACTGCAAAAGCCAACAGATACTTGTCACATATGGCTGGGGGAAAGAATAACCTAAAGGAACAGATGGAAATCCTACCTGAAGAGCATATCAAAACACAGGCAAGCCAAGAGAGTCAAGCACAGTCTTTTGTCCTGAACTTGTGAAGGCTCACACAACTTAAGAGTGCAGGAAGTAAGAATAATCTCCAAGTTCTGAGTCTGTGGATGCCTCTGCAAGATCCAGGTGTATGGCTGTGTTTTTACGGAGAAATAATACCTTTAACCTAAAGATCAGGTACTCCATGAACTGTTAAGCTATAGGCTCACAAGGACCCCCCTTCCCTGATTTTCCATCTTAACAACAGCATCAGTTAAACATTTGAAATCTAGAAATTCTAGCAGTCAAATTTTATTTCTTGCATATATGTTATGAAAGTACATTCAAAAGTATTCTTTATTTTACCCAGGAATCCTAGAAAGCTTCAAAATCTAGAGGCTTATGAGTGTCTTGAGGAAGTCACATCTGTCCAAGGTGAGGAGCACGATGGATGCTCATCATGGTTTGATGTGGAAACTGCTTTCTAAGCAAAAAACACAGGACAGAAACAGCACCCTTTTCTTCTGGTACAATTTGGAAAATTAATACACTAGATTTGCTGTAGTTAAGACTTCTTTAACTCCTTTCATCTGTTCTCTTTCATGACAATGGAATTAGGCCTACACAATAGAATAAAGAAACGAAGCTCTCCCAGGAGGAAGCTACTGAATGACAGCAGTTAATTGAGCTAAACTCTTTTCTTTCCACTCACTTTTCCAATTTCCCAGCTGTTAAGCCTTTTTTTTTTCCAAAGGAAAAATTACTTTTCACCCTATGGGTTTTACTTTTATGATGTTAAAAAAAAATGTTAGATGCATACAAGTTTTTACTTTGTTTAAATGGAGAAGTTTCGTATGGGAAGCAGTAAAGCAGAAAAAACACAAGAGATCCAACCTGAACCTTGGCCTTATCAGCACTATGTCTAATACTGCACACAACATAAATTCCTGTGCATTTATGGATGATTGTCCACACTCAGGAATAAGGCTGGACCTTGTCTTGAGCTTTGCAAATTTCTCTCCCCATGTTTTCAACCAATTTCTTGAAGTCTATCGAGATGGGCAACACACCATTGAACAATGGAGGATCTAGAGCAGCAAGGCTGAGATGCCAAAGCCACAGGGAAGGTATCAGAGAGCAGCAGTCTCCACAGGAGCTGCAGCATCAGAAAGCCTCAAAGCAGAGTCAGATGTTAGCTCTTCAGAAAAAGCTTGCATAGCTCGCCTTTTCTTCCTCCCCCACTATTTAAAAAAGAAAATACCAAAGGGAAAAGCAGACATATGGAACAGTCCCTCATATTATGTGATGCTTTAGTTACCTACTGTGCCCTGCTTTTGCTATAATTTAATGTAATAATGATGAAATGAAATCAATAATCTCACATGAGACCAGAAATTATTGGTGTTTTGTAGTGTATTCAATCAGCATTTACATCACTGTTATATCCAATTTCTATATTGGCACCAAGTAATAAATGTTTATATATGTGTGTACATATAAGAGTCAATGCATCTAACATTTTGTCTTTTATATTGTAGAAACTAAATGCTATAAGCCTTTTTTTTTTTTAATGAAGAGTGTGTTTTGCCAAATCTCAGGGGAAAAAAAAACCCGAAACATCACTCAACACTAAATCTTTGCAAAGAAGTTTTAAATTTTAAAGATTTAAAGAAGTTTTAAATCTGTCTACAAAGTATTAAACCAAAATAGTGGCACGAAAAGCTAGAAGTCTGGTGGCCTTCAATGTCCCTTTTTGGTTAATTAAAGCTTTAAATGCAGTCAGAGTCAGCAACATACCACTGCTAGAAAGGTAGGGACATGAGATGACAAAAATATACTCTCTATTATCCAGAGTTAAGGAAGGAAAGTGCTAGCAGTAGTGCATAAGTTTAATATTTTTAAATTCCTGTGCAAATTTGAGTTAATAATTTTTGGAATCCCGGATATAATAAAATAGAGTCAGACAGGTGCTCAGACTTGCAAAGTTCAAGGAAACATTCTGATAAATCTTGCAGATACTGAAATTAAAATACTTATATTAATCAAGACAGAACAGTGTAGCAGGATTTAGACCCAGTTTCTAGTCTCTCTCATGTTCTCATTAGTGACTCATATTTAACAGCTACTGTGTTAAATTCACCCTTACCATTGTGGGAAAAACTGGGCATTAATTTACACTCAGACAAAAATCCCACTGAAATGATATATTCCAGGTAATCCAGGTTTGTGCTGGGCAGCTAATCTGCTGTTTTCCTCCTACAATCCATGGAACACCACCACCAATCTCTACAAACCTACCCTTGCTGACAAAGTCAACTCCATATTATATTAATTTCCACTTAGTATCAAAAATAACAGGGAACACAGTTTCAGGTCTAAAGATTCAGGGAATGATAGGCTGCTCACTGACGTCTGAAAGAACAACTAAAATAAAACTTGTAAATATTGAAAATGTTCCTGTTAGAGATGTAAATACATAAATGCTTACCCAAAACTAGCTTTGACTTTAGTACACAATCTTCTCCACACAAAATTTAGGAAAGAATCATAAGTAAATTCGATTTTTATTGCCTATTTTGTTTCCACTGCCTTTATCAAAATGCAGGGAGAGAGTAAGTTTCTGCCCAAAATAAATGCATAAAAATACTGATCTCTGACTGCATTGAGTCATGCTACATTCAAAGTATTGAGGCAACCCTTTTGCAGGGTTCCCATCACAGTTTTCCTCCTAGGAACAGGCTCCATCCATTTCCAGTGCTGAAAAAGCCCTCAACAAATAGCTTTGGTTGATTATCATAATATCATCTGCCTGTGCTATTATGTTGTATCAGCAGACACATTATAAACTTCTATTTTTGGTGCTAAATTTCCAAACTGTGAAAAAAAGCTCTGAACAGAAAGTTGATATTCAATAATGAGTAATTTTTGCATACATTTAAAAAGAGCAGTGCATTCATATTTTAATACCACGGGGGAAAATGGTATTTAATTCCTATTTCAAGATACATTGCTGCATAAAAGCAACTTCACAAGGAATTTGTTAACCGATTTTTTTTTTTAATTTTCTTCTTCCTAAGAAGAAGAATTGAGGTGATGCAAGCAAGGTTCTGCATACTGTACCTTGTAGGTTGGAGCATTTTCTCACATCCAGAGTGTCTTTTTGAGTTAATCTGCTTGCACAGGAATAGCTCTGTACATAGTGCCAGTAAAGTTCTTTATTCCAATCAGCACAATACAACGACTGGAGTGTTTTGATGAAGCAGTGAAGCCCTACAATACAAATCTGATTTGGTTTTTTTTCTAAAATTATTTAGTATTTCTGAGACTTTGAAAATGAAATGGCTTTAATTGTTATATTTGATTTTTTAAAAAAAAATCTACTTTCTAGTAGCTACTTTTATTTTCCAAATCCTTCAATGATGGGTGAAATCCTGGCTAATTCAAGGCAGCTGAGTTTTGCCGCTGACTTCAGTGTAACCAAGATTTCACTTGGTTACAACAACAAGTTTTATATCAAAAAGAAAAAAATCTAAATGTAATAAAGAGCTCTGACTAACAGCAAGTGGAAATCTGTTTGATAGATGATGTACCCTATGTACCAATATACACTACAGCTCATAACAGCCCAACAAGAACAGCCTTAAGCTACTGAGTAAGAAGCAATGCATATGTTTTTAAGAACAGATTAAATGCAAAATACTGACATTTATGTTGGTCTATCAAATGCATCAGGTACATTTTGGGAAGAAACACCAATAAATTGACTAGTCTAGTATAATCAAGTTTGAAAATCTAGGTTTACTAGGCCAAAATTTAATAATTCTTAAATGTGCATTAGGAAGATAAATCCTAAATTGAGCTGGCTGAGTGCTTCATGACTGTTCTCTTTATCCACTTAGCCATCATTGAAAATGGAATATATTGGCAAAAATAATTGTCTGTTTTGTCTCTTCAGCCCATTGTTTACTCTTGTTTCTGCCAAAGCTTTCAGCAAAAATTTATTTTTAGGTATTGTTAAATATCTTAGTAAGAGTTTTTTTCTACAGCAGATTAAGAATACATACAATTAAAAAAAAAAACTTTTAAAAAGACTATTTATAGTTGAAATTCATAACAAATAGGAGTAATTTTCTCTTACAATGAATTAGACTAACTAGTTTTAAATGTGTATTTTAAAATAATGCATCTTCCAAATCTTTGCAGAGTGTTCCTCTGATGACAATTTTGCAAGACCAAGGAAACAATGCCACAGTGATGCTGTGAGCTGTGCAATACGATGGTAAACTGTTCCTAATTATTATTAATGATGTGATGTTTTTTATTTATAAATCACAGGATTTGTGATCAGATTAAGAAAAAAGCCAATTTAGATGATTACTGTACTAAAGTGGTTCTGCTTTGTTAGGTTAATTTACCTAAATTCAGTATACAGCAATGACAGTAATAGAAAATGTTAAACCTCTAATTTTCAATGCATATCCTTCTTGTAGAAGTAAAATACCCCCTACACTCAAATACAATGTTCTCTATATTGAATCCTTGATCCTTTGCAGTGCTGATTTGGAGGAAAAACTTGACAAGGCAGTACATCTCTAACTGGCCTATCTTTTAACAACAGTGAGGAATTTGGACCTTTTTACCAATCTATTATTCAGTAGCACTGTGTTTTCTGTCTTTGCCCTTATGAGAGGAGATTAGGATGAATTTGCTATGCTGACTACTGCTAAACTAACCAAAATGGTCTGGAGTATCCAAAAAGTTATTAGACATTTTGATTAGATGTCTAAAAAGCAGATGGTTATCATTTAGTACTTAGAATCAAAGTGGATAAACTTCGAATCAAACTTAGAATCAAACTAAGGTAAAAAGATTATTCTAACCCTGTTCAGCCAGGTAAGTCAGGTCCAGGAAAGACCAAAATTACCTATTTAATAGACAGAAAGGAAGGTTTTGTTTAGGAAAATCTAACAAGAGCTCCAGGATTTAAACCTCAGAATGAGCCTTTCCCTTTAAATCGACTATGGTTATTAAAATCATATGGCAGGTTTTTGGTGTGGCTACCTTTTACCAAAACAGTAATTTTGCAAAGGATTCCTGGTAATTCTTGGAGCTTTTTCCCCTCTCCATTTGCTTTCTTGAAACAGAAGTAAATATAATGATAAGCAGCCACTAGTTTTTTTCTTTTTCTCTTTTTATGCATTTAATCTATTTGCAAACTTTGAAAATTTTGGCTCCTGAGAACCAGAGTGGAAATTATACATGCATTAAACCTGCACCAATTTAGTTTTCAAAATTTCTGGTAAAAAGTCACAGAGGGAACTCTTTCCTGTCCCAAACCCATATTACCTGGAATTAGAATCAAAACATATTTTGGCCCAAAAATCATTAACCAGTTTTAGTAACTACAGTTTTCATGTTGTAATAAAACCCTGCCTAGATCAATATATTCACTAAGGAGCTGCTTAGTTGTGTGACAAACACTTCTGAGTGATTTTTAAGCTGCTGATGTAACAGGGTCTACCACGTCCTGAGGAGATTCACTCACAGGATCACCACTTAAAGAGGTAAAGTTTGCATCAATTTCTAATATAATGCACCTGAGAACAACAAGATTTCAGAAGTGGTTGCTTGAAATACAGGATCTTATTATTCTTTTTGCACCCAAACACAACTGATGAAGAATATAGGCATTTCTTTCTTGCAGATCATAAAAAATGTAAGTGCTTGAAGTCTGGTGGCTTTGTGGCTGAGCCAAGACACTACTCAGGTTGCAAACAAAGCACTAAAAACTGCTGCTAAAAATACTTTGAAAAACATGGTGAGAAGTCATTTTTTTGCAGCTCAAATTAAATTTGTTCCCCTGGTAGATGACTGAGCAAGAGGTATTATAGAAGTGAAGTAAGGCTCAATGCAACAAAATTTTGCTCTCTCTTTCCCAGCTTGATTTTTTTCACACCAGATTGAAAATTAATCAATTGATAAAACTTTTCAAATTACTGCATCCCACAACCTGACTCATTGAATGGAATAACTAAAAAGCATAATGAATTGATTGGCTTATGCTGTATATTTTGTCACATAGTCATTAGCTATAATTTCCCACAATTGATAGAGTTTTAAAACCAGACACAAATATTGCAGCAAAATTTGAGACTGTAAGCATTGTGCAGTAGAATCCCATATCTGAGTTTCAAGCAACACAAAAATATTTATCTAAAATTACTCCCAGGTGGAATGGTGATACCATCATGTATCCAGACAATTATTTGGATTTGGTGATAGCATTTGCTGGGCATAGGATAAACCCCAGTGAAGAGCCTTGCATTAAACCAAAACAAAACAAAAAATATAAATTAAGTGACTTATCAAAGAAACTATGATTCATGCATGTTTTGAAACTCAATTTTCTGTCCTTTGTTTCATTTTACAAAACAACACAGATGGAGCTAACCAAGGAGCAGACAGTTCATGCCTGCTTTCCATCAGATGATTGCAGGGAAATTGTTGTGTCCTTTGAAATACAAGTGGCATCTTCTCACCTGCTGAGTTTAATTTCAGAGTCCAGAACTATCATTAACAGAAATTTTTAAGATGTGTACTACCTTTCATTCATTCTCAACACTAACAGAAAGCTTTTCTCAACAGGCAGATACCTTTAGCCTCGCCTAGAGAAAGCAAATCATCCATCCAAAGGATGCATGAATGGTAGGCATAATGTTCAAACCCTTTTTGGAGTGTTCTGAACACTGCTTCTTTCCTCATGAATGGGAAACATGAACATAGTCTAAGTATCAGCAGCTGAAGCTATGCTCAGAGGTTTCTGAGGTATCCAATCCCTTGTTTAACTTCACAGGCTTCCCCTTCTTTAGTGCTACCATTGCTTTTGAGCAGGTCAGGTCACTAAGGTAGCTAAAAAGCATGTCCAGGAAACATGTTCATGATTATTTGCATGTGCAGGAGATACATTTTTCATATCCAGTCCTCTATAAACAGGATTTAGGTTCAATTTATTTTTAGATTTACCAAAACATAAGCATGAAAAGGAGAACAGGATTAGAACTGAACTATGTCAGCCTTGTAGTCCAGATCACCCCCAAAGTATAGGTCAGCTCATATGAGAATAAAAATTACATTATTCAGCTCTTACTAGCTAGTCAGTAGAAAGAAAAACCTTTCCTAATGTCATCTTACTCTTTATTGATTCTTCTCCTCTTGTCCCCTTTTCAGTCCCAGCTCTCCCTTACATAAGCATAATCAAATTACAAGAGCACTATCTGATCAAATTCTACTTTGCCCATTCTCGGCTTCATCTCTATTATTAGAGTCTCCCCAGTGCCTTTAATTTAATGAAAAGCCCTGCAGCCTAAATGTCATTGCTATTCTAGATTCCTATTTTAAATCTTCAGGCCCTGCAAGGCCTCACAGAAGGCACTACAGGAGCTACAAGGGTGGAGCATGCACCAGAATGCAGGTCTGGAGCAATAGTTCTCTAAAGAAAGGAGAACAAAGCTGCAGAGTGTTTGTCTCAACAGGGGTGCATGATGTGTGGAAGAAAGGTGAGATGGTTGCAAATGATAATGGGTCTTAAGCAAAGCCAAAAAAGATTAAATCTCTTGTGTATTTGTTTTATTATTGAGTTTTAAATAGCTTTATGAAAGTGTGGGATTTTTTCTAAGCTTTGGGGAAAAATAATTCTGATGTTATAGATTAGCAGTTTTTTCAATTTCCAGCCCATCTGTGGGCAAAAATTTACACCTGCGATGAAATGCAGGTCAGTTAGGTATGGCTTTCAAAATTCCTGCTTTCATTCATACAAACATTCTTCCAATTTTAAATACACCCAAAAAATACCTGCTAATGCCATCCCTACCTCTAGTACCTAGATGCACTGGAAAAAATACTACCATTCCATGAAAGCCTTGTCAAAGATGAGATAAAAATGCATCCTGCTGCCTCTTCCTCTGGCAATTTGGACATTCATGTCAAAGTTATGTAAGGGCCAGAGATAAGAAAATCCACATATGGTAATTCATACACCCAGTTTACTACAACATATGGCACAGTACAACATGAACATGTGCTCACTGCCCTCCCCCATTCCTTCTTTTTTTTTTTTTTTTTTTTTTTTAATTTGGGAGTCTCATAAGGAATTTCTGAATGTATGGGAAGTTTTATATGCATGGAAACTCAGCAGCTAGTAAAGAACTTGTTAAAATGGATGAGTAGATTAAATTCACAGAGTAATAGCAGAGATGGTTACCTGGGCTGACTATTCACAGAATGGTAGAACAAAAGAAAATGGCATTTTTCGTGAGTGCTGGCAGTGAGAACAGGCTTCATGGTAGCACAAGTCTTTAGTTCTTCTTACTTGGGTGATCAGCTTATAAGGCTGTTTAATAAGAATTGAGCAGCTTTCTGCAAAGAACTTTCTAGAGCAGAAATCTGTTGAATAGATGGAGTTTTAAAGTTCTACATGTGAGTATATTACATAGGCATCATTTCACATGCACCACTATATATGTATGATACATGAATATCACATATATGCACATATCTTGCAAGAGTACAAAAAAATTTAATATTTTTCCTAATATTTAAGGTGTTTCAATGTTATTAAAAAAAAAAAGGCATCCAAACATAGAAGGCAGCTCATCAGCTGACTCTTTACATGACAGACCCAGAGGCAACTCCAAAGCATCAACACAACTGCCTGAGGAGACAGCCAAGGAGCCAGCTGCTGCTACTGGAAAATCTTCCAAAGCTTTGCATCTGTGGCCTGTTACTGCTGTCCAAAAACACAAATGAAAACAATAAAAATAATAATAATAATAATAATAATAATAATAAAAAAAAAAAACAAACAAAAAAACCCCCAAAAAATTTAAAAATCCATCTTTGTTGCGAAAAACTCGTAACATGTTACATAACACACTGTATGCATCAGGGCAAATTGCATCTTTCTCCCAGATATTCCTGTGCTCTAATCTTGCAGTATGTTGTTCCTGACTTGCCTCTGGTGCCTTCCATGAACTTGCAACATCTGAGCAGTTGAAACATTAAGGATCAATTTAGGAACCTAATCATGGAAGTGTAGTGGCATTTTAGATACCTAGATCCCAGCTGCCTGAAGGACACCATTGTCCAAAAGGTTATGCAGATGTTTAAAATCACTTGAGACTGTTAAATACAGTCCTCTCTCAAATAGCTGTCATGTGCTTTAGCAACAACAGGAAAGTTAGACTTCATGCAAAATATTTTTATAGGATTTAGAAGTAAAAGTAGCTCTCTGACTTGCCCCTTCTCAGTGTGCTCTTGAGTTTCTGGATCAGTATAGTTGCAAAATGTAATTACACAGGATAAATACTGAGATGGGATTCACTTGTTCTACCTATTAAGTAGTAAAATCCCTCCTCTAAATACAGGAATAAAAATTCAAGCAATTAGAAAAAACAGTCCTTTCAAAGAATGCTTCTGCAAATTACCTCAGGTTGAGTTTGTTGTTACTAAGACTGACAGATGACCTGATAGCTTTTTCATTTTCATTCTTTGGAAATTATTGAAATAGTTCAAATGATGAATGACTGATCAATGAATGAACACCCAGAACATTGCAATGGGATATGCTGAACAGGCTCTGAGTCCTTCTGGTACCTGTGACCTACAGCTATACAAGACTCAGCAATGCAGTATTTAATCTACCTCCATGTGGAATCCAAAGAAAACAAAAAAACATTTAAAATCAATCAAACCAAGCAAATATCACCAAAAACTAAAAATCCACATGAACAGAATATATACTTGTGTGGATAGTTTTGTTTTCCTCAAGTAAGGTAAGTTCTCTCTTTGTGAAACATTGTCTTTTCTTTATATTGTTGGAAAGCCAGACAAGATTAAGGGATGAACAAAATCTGTGGTGTAAATGAAATAGAATAAGCAATAAAAACGTGTCCTCACAGAAAGTTCAAGAGTTTTTTAGAGCTTAAGAGAAGGATGTTTTTGCTGCAGAACACAGAGCTAGAAAAATACTCTTGAGTTACAGGTTTTTCAAAGAGAACATTTGCTTTGGCAATTCTGTTTCATGAGGTTTAAAAGTTGAGTTTGGAGTCTGCAGCACACAGAGATGAAGGTTCTAGATGGAAACATGTCTGGCTTAGTCGGGTTCAGCAATCTCCATGGGGAGACTCAGTAATGTGAAGCAGTGTCAAACATTTGAAAAAGCCCATACTTGTAACATTGATTAGGATGACATCTTTATATTAGGTGCTTTAGGAATAATTTAACCAATCCTTTAAAAGCCACAGAAAATCTGAAGGATATATTTTCTTGGGGTTAAGGTTTCAGTTTATTGCTTTCTCCTTCCATATGGAGACTACAGGCAACTTTCATAAATTACTAAATCTAAAATAATTCCTAAGTTAAACTTTTTTAAAATGTTGAGGTTTTATGCAAACTGGATTTTTTTAGATTCTCAAATACTAGCTCACTGAATGAATTATTCTAAACAAGGCTATCCTTTCCCCCCCCGCCACACCCCACAGATATTTGTAGTATTTGAGAAAGGATTTTAAATGAGCCTTTTAAAATACTGCATTATGTTTCTTGAAGCTTCACTGTGGAGTCTGATGAGCGGAGGAACAGTGATTAATTGTAGTTTGCTGTCTTGCATTCCAAAATAGCAATTTTCCAATTTAAATCTCTTGTATATTTTTGTAAGAGTGTAATTTATATTCTCCCTCCTGTGACTTCCCAAGTTAAGACACCACTTAGATATAATTCCACAATATTAGAATTGGGGAAAATGAAGCTCTTTTGACTGAATATTCAAGCAAAGAATATGTTTTGGGCTATGCCATAAATCATGCTTGTCAGATCTTTCAAAGGAATTATTCTGTACAACTACCTTGTCTATTATTTAGAAAGCACAGACACTGAACAAGATAATTCAGCAGTACTGTATCTGATTTACATATGGTTGTCTCCCTTTAATCTCTGGCTTTGAAAGCACCATCTATTTTCAATTTAACTTCAAAATTGTTAAATTTTATTTTGATTGCCTCATAATTGCACTGCATGTGAACATTTAGAGCCTTTTGGGCTTCTACTCAAAGATGATCTGGGGGTTTGATGATAACTAATGAACCATGGCAACCAAGTGGTGCTGAACTCTTGCATTCAAGACACATAACTCACCATGAAATTACTGACACTTTAGGTTAGGCTGCTCCCTTGTTCTAAACATTTCTCAGGAAATTTTCTAATGGAAATCTTTTGTGGAACCAAGAGACTAATTCACAACAGACCATCAAGCATAAGGAAGCAATCTTCCAACGTGTTCCAGAATATTACATTTCAAGTAAATGTAATTTACATGAACATAAATTCCCAAACCTCCCACTGGAACCTCCATGTCAAAAAGTTACCTATGAACCACTTTCCCACAGAGATACTTTTCAACAGAAATGTTTGTTTTCAAGTCATTCATATTAAGCAACCTCACATTTTTATATGGCAGATGGAAAGCTAAAAAATAAGCTCCTAAATGAAATCCAAGTGGAAACCTAAGAATTTAAATATGCAACTATGGTGTAGATTTCTTTGTTTATAAGGTTTAGAAGATGATTATTTTGATTTCTTAAATCACTACTGATAAAATGAAATATCAATTTGCAAACAAAAAACCAACCAAAAAAAAAAAACCCAAACAACCAAACAAAAAATGGAGAAAAATATGTGAAAAAAATAGGAGTTGTTCAACATTGGAGGAAACACATCATTGCTAAAACAGAGATAGATTAAGATTTGAAACAATTCTTACTGTAGAATTTTATTGAAGGGAAAGATGAAAACAGTAGTACCAGCTGGAAAGCTTAAATTGGGAAATTCTTTGGAATATGTGTCAATAGTATGTATATGACATGTATTAATAACAATTAGGGTAACTGTCCAGAAATTACCACTTAATTGTTTACTTTCTTTAAGAATTAAAGACATAAGATTTTCTTGCATTGAAACTAGCATCGAAACTTGAGCTATGAACTGCCCTCTAAAATTAAAATTGCAACGCGAAAGAGAAACTTAAGTGAATCTGTTTTGTGAAATCAAATATATGTGTGGCAAAGTGTGCTTCAGACTGGACTGGACAGATTATTTGGGTCCACACATAAATGCAGGTTTGACTAAAGAACCTACAGGGTTTAACAGTAACCTCATCAATTTGTTTAACAGTAGCTGGATTTACTTGTATAAATTGTAATGACACTTTTGACTCAGACTCATAAATCCATTTATTAGCACTTCAGTCTCAGGTGATTTAAACACTAAAGCAAAACTCAATGGGATGCAGGCACCTAAGACATAAAATTTGAAAAAAAAAATTCTAAAAGTTGATTTTGATAGCCAAATAAAATTTTAAAAGTGAATCAAGAGACATAAGTAGGATTTTGCAAAGATTTAAGTATTTACTATTAAACCCATTGGAGTCTGGTTCTTTTAAAAATCTCACTAGGTATCTATAAGCATCTTTAAATCCATAAATATACTTATTTTTCTCTCTGCCCCCTCTCTATTCAAAAATATAGAAAGGCCTGAAGCAGTTTCCCACTTGGAATGATTAATCTCTGTATGTAATGATTGCTATTTCCTAATAAGCATTAATAAGCCTGTTCCAAGGGCTTGTAAAAATAATACTTAAAAGCAAAGATTTTCATTTGTAAAGACCAGACTGCACCAAAGAGCAAATGTTTAATTCCCAGCTCCTTTTAACATTTTAGTTTTAACTCCTGTTTCATATAGTCAATGGCCTCAGTGTAAATCTTCAGGACTACATTTTTAAGATGCTGCTAAATATGACTTTTTGGGGGTGTGGGTTGGCGGAGAGGGGGCAGTTGACTCTTCTTTTAATACTCTTTGGTGTAGCCTCTTTCTTCTGTACAAGAGCCAAGCACTTTTATTTAACAGAGGGAAAAATCACAGCTCAGTTCTTTCAGTCACTGAATACTCCTCTTTTTGAACACATGCTCCCTTGTGACACAGGCTGCATCACGAGCTCACTTGTTAAAGTCCTGGCACTCTGTTATTCACCATAAGCTATGGAAATGCCATTAACTATTCCATTAGCTTCTGCTCTGCAAGTAAAATGTAAATTTTCTGCACCTCCACATGTTTCTGACGTGCATCTAAGGGGTGCTAAGAGTTTGGTTTAGAAAAAACTTAAATGAGGCTAAGACTCATCAAAGAGACTCATCATCTGGAGAGTCTGTTCTGACCTTTTTAATTTTCCTTGAAGTGGACTTATGTATTTCCGTCATGAATAAATTTAAGTTTGAGCAATCATTAGCCAAACAGGGATTTCCCTCCAGCAAAAGCAATTCCTTATTGTTTGCCTAGGTGTCATAGCACAATGCAGTGACACCTAAATGTCCCCACCACTATTGTGGGCAGCAAAGGCAAGAATTACACTTTTCTTTCACCTTATAAAAAATGCCAAATGTATATGCAGAAGAAAAGTTAATTACACTGACAAATCAGAAAGAATAGTGAACTATGTGTTTGTTGGTTGAGGAAAACCTAAAAGTAAGCAAAAAATCATGAATGGTTTGTTTTCTGAAAGCTGCAGAATACACCCTCCACTAGCAGTTTTGGGAGTCTTTTCTGTACTGTTCTAAAATTGATAAGTAATAGAGGTCACTTTGCAACATAATTTTCTACACTGGAAGTTTCCTGATTGCACATGTTTTCATACAGTAGTATCCAGTTCAACCCTGATTGGTGATTTCAGGTGAAAGGAAAATCCAAAAGAGCTGGCCACCAAAATAAACAGAGCAGAAAAGCAAAATGATGACTAGGTAAGGCATATGCATCTATCATTTATTCCTGTTGACCAATCCTCAAAGGCAGCATGGGATTTTTTTCCTAAAGAACAATCTCTACCTGTATATGCAAATAGATCACCTGTGTGCCTTAGCAGATAGCTACAGGAAGGTTTTTTTACTTGCACATTAATCTATACAAGAGATACATCTACAGGCAGGAGGAGTGAGCTCACAGCTCAAACAAGTGAGTTTCCTTGTGCTTTTGTGTGACCACACTGATCCTCCACAGCACTGCAGATCTACGCACCAAAATATAAACTTAAGCATCCATCACAGGATGTAAAATTTTCATGGTAGATACTGAAGGAAAAAGCAAATTTTCCTGTAGTTGCTACAGCTTTATATCACTACTGAAAGAATATGAGGGAACAATCCTGCTATTTTATATCAAAAGAGCTTACTGCCTTCCCCTTGAAGTGTTTGGATATTAATAAATTCTGAAGTCATAGGTAACTAGACAAGCACTGTATAGAACTTCAGTCAGTGCCTTCTGACGTCAAGGACTTTCTTGATAGTGATAATTAGCTTTAAAATATTCCTCCAGGATCTTGAGATTCAACACTTAACTGTGATGGCTTCTGTACTGCACATGGCAGTTGTTCAGGGCAACTGGAATCTACTCCCTGAACAGCCACAACCTACTTTTTGTTTCAATTTGATCAACACAGTGGGTGCCAACAAAATCCAAGTTAAGTATTAGCATAAATATATGGAGATCTGAAAGGGCTGCTATATGCAGCCCATGTAAATTATTTACATATACTCAGCCCAAGTGACTGCAGACATTGTAAGAAGCACAGCTGCTGCTGGTGCTAGAACCTTGAAGCTGTTTCTTAATATGAATATTCATCATTACTCTCTTAGAAGACTGTAGGGGAAAACATAGTCAATAAAAGTATATTCTGTGTTTTGTAATCAGTAAACAATGTGAGCAAAATAGTACGTGGAGGACATAGAGCAGCTGCTCTTTCCAAATGAATGCCTAATTGTGAAATATTTAGACCTCAGCCCTATGATTTCCTTAACAATTCTTTTTCTTGTTAAGCTAGATTTGATGTCCTTGTGCTTTATTTAGATTTTCTGTTTTTCTCCTCCACTCACATGTTACCACAGAGTCTAAAGAAAACAATCATGGGACAAAGGATTCAGATAATGTAACTTCACAATAATGACCTACATTTATACAATGCTTTTTATCCCAGGGCCTCCCTAGGCACCATAGTTACAGCATATGTGGGATTTTCACACTTTTGATAAGCAAAATATACTTATGGCAGTTAGATAGGTAATCCATTTGCTGCTGACACTATGGAGGAACCCATAATGTGTGCACCATTGCTTGACTCCTGGCCCTCAGGCACAAGAGTGGTTTGAGCACTGAGTGCAGCAAAATGCACTTTGGAACCTCACCAAAGAGCTCCATGATGTTACACAAGTTAACACTCCAGAGCTTAGGGCTTGTCATCAAGAACACAAAGCACACATGGAAACAAGATTTCCTTGCTGCACAGAGGCTATTCAGTAATTGTGACTGCACAGGTGAATTCCTAAATTTGTGTGTAATCCAGAGTAGCCCATCACAGGGATGCCAACCAGCAACAAGCACATCTGCTTTCATGGCAGCACCTCCCTAAATCTGCTCTATAATGAAAACTCCCTTCTTGGAACTCACTATGCCTTTGAACATTCTGGTGTCTGCATTCATAAATACTGTAGCCACAAATCTAGCTTCATTCTTTTTAATAGCTTCATTCTTGTTCATTTCTTATTGCTATTCAGAAAAAGATTTGGTCTGTTTAAATTATACTCTGTCCTAAGAAACAAATACAAGCAGTTTTATCTGTGCAACGAAAAAAAAGATCAATTTTACTGTTTCAAATACCTTCTAAAGCCTCTACAGAGATCAAAAGGTACTATTACTTCCAAAAGAACCTTTTATTTTCAGAAAACACATAATAGTGTTTAGACAATTTTTACATATCTAAGTGAGAGCACCTAAACATTCCACCAACAAATTAGAAAAACAATCTTTCAGTAAAAAAAATAAATAGATGATCTACTTACCATTCTCAAAAAGAGAAATGTTTTTACATAACTTCAGATATTTCAGTGATAAGGAAATTTTATTTATATTTGCAGAACGGAATGAAATTCCTTGGCACTCTAAAATCTGAAATTCAAGAAGTATCACATATATGGTGGTAACTGCTGCATGAATCTTCCCAGCTGAAAAGGTTAAATCTGCACAGCCAGCAAATGTTGATGCTCACCAGGAAAAAAACTGGACTAAGGTGTTGAACGTGTAAAAGTCAGCTGACCTCAAAGCACAATCACTTTTGTTTTTTACTGAATTCAATCACCAGCTTTTGTTCATAAGGAAAAATTAACTATTGTCACCAGAGACTACATTCTGAAAGACAAAGCTCTTGTATCATTAATATTACTGTGAGTTTTTTTTAAAGATCAAATATCCAATAAATGGATATTTACTGGGCATCACTTAGCACCACTGATTCACATTTTGCTATTTTGTTCTCCTAAATCCTATACTTACCTAGATAAAGTACTATCTACCTAGAAAAGTCATGAAAAACTCAGTATATTGAAAGCTGTGATTTCTCAGTACCTGTTGACAACTAATTAATGTTCTACCAACTTTACTATACTGTACTTTCTACCCAAAGTGTTTGCCAAGAATAGCAGAGAGACACAGATATAAAACAAGACAGGGGTAGGATGGAAGCTACAACCAAGTCAACTAATTGTTCCTGACCACATTTTTGTTTTCCCTATACTCCCTTTACTCTCCCTAAACACTTCAAGAGAGTTTCCCTACTGTATGGGTTCCAATATAATTTCCCATTCAATGGACGTGTTGAGTGTCACCTTCTGGATCTTCCAAAGTCAACCCCACAACCCCACTGCTCTTTCCATCCTGCTGGGAGTGACTTTTTCCTTCTGGCCTTACTCTTTATGCCCTAGACAATGAGTTCTGGCCTGCACTAGGAATGAAATCACATTCCCAGCCATCAATAAGCCCCACAACAGAGTGACAAGTTCCATGCACAGCAGGATTTCCACACTACCGCAGTACAGTGCCAGATGTTCCGATAGATATTTAATGACTGTGACATTTCATTTTTATTTATTTAGTCATTGAAAGAAATTATTATTATTATTATAGATAATTTTGAAATTATTAGAGCAGATCAAATGATGCTTTCCTTGGTTTTTTTGTGCTAAATGGTAGTGGAGTAGAACATTTAATACGACTTTACATCTGCTGTATTTCAAAATGCAAGCGAGGAATTAAAAATTAATAAATAATGGGGTTGTCGTGCCTTGACAAAGAAATATACTGTAGCTCTCCTTTTCCTTTTTCTTTTCAGTCTATGCTTTAATTTTAAAGAGAAATTGAGAGTAAATGCTGCAAGGCGTAGGTATCATGAGGAAACATCTGGATGAAAACCAGAAAGACCACTCAGCCTCAATCTTCTGTAATGGGTTTTAAAGAAGTCCTTTCACATTTTCTAACAGTTATTCTGTCATTTGGAGGGGGTGAGAAGTGGGAATTAAAATATTTCAAGCATGTTTCCCTGGGGGAATAAATTGAGAAAAGAAGAAATATTTCTTTATAATGTCAATCTTTACACACACAATCCATATCCTTTTGTTTGGAATCCATATCCTTTTGTTTGTTTGTTTTAAACCTTGGTGATAATAGCTTTAGATTTAGTATTTACTTCAAGAGCTTGGAATGTTTGTATTTGGATAAGCTAAAAACACAGGTTTTTTTCTACTTGCAACCAAGTAAAGCCATAGCTACATTTGTTTCCTGAATCTTTCCAAAAGAACATTAATGTATGTCTATGCATAACAAATATTGTCAACCACTTTGAAGGATAATCTATTAAATAATATGATTTTGACTGTTTTAATTTCTTTTACTAACATAAAGCAAATATTTAATTATAACAAGTGGCTTATCTGTTCACACTATTTTGTCTTAAGATTGTGTTTTGTTTTAGAATTTTCATTTTCTGAAAAATAGTTTTTAGCTACCTGTTCCTTATCAATAACTCTCCTTTTATTATCTTTTTTTCTCTTTAATCTCTCATGCTTCTCTTCTTTTTTTTCTCCCTTTATTTTCACTTTGCCCATCCCTGTTTTTCCTTCTCCACAGAATGTTGCTTTCTAATCTGTCCTTCAGAAACTTTCTCTGTATTATTTACAAGCCCTCATTTTCAGACAGATGTTCTAAGCATATGCTGAGGTGCCTTATGATTCAGAGCTTTACAGATATTACAGAATTAAAATTCTCTTAACACAGCTTTGGCATAGCTTACTATAGAGACACAGAGCCTGAGAAGTTCTGACCTCCATAATATGAAGGATCTCTACAGAGGCAGAGCTGGAGTTTAATTGAGCCTTTGTTATTTTAACTTCACAGTTTAAATAGATAATAAATACAGAAAAGAAAAAGCTTTCTGATAAAACACAACTAATGAGAGAATCTGGGTTAAAATCATATGAAATGCAGAGTGAAAATGCACTTGAGCATGCCCAAGACATCACTGGATCACAGAATTGTTAGGGTTGGAAGGGATCTCAGGAAATCCTCCATTCCAGCCCCTCTGCCAGGGCAGGGTCACCTGGAGCAGGTGGCACAGGACATGTCCAGGTGGGCTCTGGATGTCTGCAGGGAGGGAGACTGCACAGCCCCCTGGGCAGCTGTGCCAGGGCTCTGCCAGTCTCAAAGTCAAATTCTTCCTCGTGCTGAGGTTTTAAAGGTTTAAAAACTTCTCATGTTTTATTTTATGGCCTTGTCCTGTCACTGGCCACGAGTGAAAGGACCCTGGCACCTGCCTTTGAGATATTTATAGGCAGTAATGAGATCCCCTCATTCTTGTCTTCTCCAGACTAAAAATGTCCAATTCCTGGGCTGCTCAGAACTAAATTTTCACCAGTTAGAAGAATCTTGACTAAAAAAGTTTCAACTTTAACTATTTGCAGTCCATTATGCAACGAGGTAAAGAAAAAATAAAGATAGGGATTTAGCCTTACTGGCGATAAAACATTTATTTTTAAGCTAAACAGAGCCTCAAGTACAATCAAAGTCAGATTTTAGAAAGAATAAGGTTTAGAAAAATATATCTGAACAAAGTGAAATTGTGACCCTTTTTTAATAAAAGAATTATACTTTCATAGGTAATTACAGATGCCAATTTAGCAGAGTCATTCAAGATGCAAGTTGTTTTATTAAGACAATAAAGAAAGGAAGACAATGATGTAAGATTTTTTAAGATACAGGTTGGCTGAATCTCTCTGCAATTAATGAAGGAATTAATTAAACTTGACAAAAACCAAAATATACTAGACAGCTCATCCAAGAAGCAGCCCCAATTTGGCAGATGACTGTAACCCAAAGAGCAGCTGAGGTTACCTGAAAGCTAACTGGTCAAAAGAAAACATTTCTGCCACTGGGGCTGGGACTTGCACATTTCTGCTTTGATTACAGTCACAAACAAGCTCATTTAAGTGGCATAGCACAACTTCAAGTGGAAGATTTTGGGATTCAAATTATCTTGGGAATAGAAACCCATCAAACTTGCAGTGTCCATTACTTTTTCCTCTGCAGATTTTTCTCACACACAAATTAAGTACCATGGAAGATACTCATCATAGAATTATTGAGTTCTTGCTGCTAGATGGTGCACACCTAAGATTGCAATGTTTGTATGTCAGCTATGGTCTGAGCTCCAAATTTTATCTAAGTTTGCTGGCTCTGGGCTTGACAGTTTAGGTTAACTCTTAAAACACTCACTTGAAAAAAAAAGAAAAAAAGAATTTAGGTGCTAATTTCTTAGCCCAGTCAGCAGCTAATTAACATCCTGAAAGGAAACATGAAAAAGCTGTACTACACAGTGAAAGGGAATGCCCCCAGAGTTTCCAAATATAATTGTGTTTGCAGGTTTGTCTTGGATTTTGATATTGTTTTCAGATATTGTTTTTCTACAGCAAAGTTGTTTCAGAATAAACTTCATTAATTTTGCACTGAGAAATACCTCACAGACATGTTTATCTTTAATTACAGTAATTTCTTGCTCAGACTGATGCTTTCTCTAAATGGCAAATTCGTACTTTGAGTGACAAGTGATTTTGAGTAATTTGAGTGTTTGCAATAGTCTTCTCACATTTCCTACACAGCTTTGTTTTCCCATTTGTCTTATCTCATACCTATCTACAAAAGGAAACAGAAAGTAGATTAAGGATTTTAACTTCGACTTCTTTTCCTTTTCATAAAATATATTGCTTATGAATATTGTGGATCTGGGGAGTTACACTTCAGAACTTCACAAAAATGCTTTGAGGAAAGGGACTGCCACACCCTCCTGCGAGATTCCAGATTATCACATCTATGATAGCAACATAAGTAAATAAAATTCCTCCTAATACTCTACAAATGTCACCAAAACCAGGTGTACACAGGGTTGAACAGTCAATTGGTGTGCAACACTGACACTTTAAGCCAATTTCAGAGTCAAAATGGCAGTATCATCCAAAAACCAGCAGGTTGATGACGGGTATTGATGACTGACAGGTATTGATGACAGGTATGGATGACAGGTGTCATCTCACTGAGGGAAAAGATGATCCTGGCTGTCACCATGATGTGATTCCCTGCTGCATGGAACAGGCTGCCCAGGAAGGGATGCTCCACACAAGGGGACACCCATCACAATCACAATCTTTCCTGCTGGCCACTAGAGACTTTCTCTATCCGCCTGTTTTCCCTAAGGCAATATGGACATAGTTGTAGGTCATCAGCTATGTGTCCCTGGAATAAAAAAGGGTTTGTGCATATCTGGCTGCCTTAGCTTTGTGTTCTCTGGTTTGTTATACCAGTCCCTAAAATACCTGCTTTATTTATTCTTCATCTGCTCTTTAGGAGCCATTGTCTGCTTCATGTTTTCAACAGAATGGTCTGGAAAAAAAAATACTCTAGTACTGATTTATACTAAGAGGTCACACTTCAGGAGGGTAAATTCACATTTCCTCTAGTTCTAAACCCCAGCAGAAATGGCACATGGTGGCAATGAAGTCAGAAGACACAGTAGCAACAAGTGTTTGCCCTAGTGCTATTAGACAACATAAAACCAAGACACATTTTTTTAGTATTTGTATGATCAGAATGATGATTTGACATGGAAACAAATTTATTGATTTTTATAGAATTTGCCCTCTGTGGAATCTTTTAAAATATGGAATTTGGCTCTTTTTGTTGGCAATGACCTTTTGGGGTGAGTGCCTTGGTTGATGTTTCCTATAAACTCCAGAAGGTCATCATTGCAATGATTTGGTTGTTTTTTTTTCCTCTTTCTCCTAGGTCACTATCAAATTTATAACCTCCAACTTTAACATTTAGGCCCAAAAGATAATGGTAACAAAGACAACAGAGTGTGGGGAGTTTGCTCAGCTGTTTATCTTGTTGTTCCTTTTTTTAAACTAAGTGGAGGAAGGGAAAGATAAAAGGAAGAAAAAATCAGTTATTCTTTCTCTCAAGTGAATGCAGCCAGGGGAAACTGTGCTCCACAGGTCGTGAGACTTAAATTACAAAGGCTGAAGGCTGGTTTCAGTCACCTCACATCAGAGCACATGTCTGCACTTTTAAATTTATATTCTCCCCTCAGTTTACAGAAGGCTGCCTGAGATCAACAGCATCTTTTGATCTCCCTGAAAGTCACCTGTCTCTAGGCAGGGACACCACACATGCAGAGTCATCTCTGTTCTTCCCCAGCATCCTGCTGCTTTAGTCTTTCAGTTGTTTCCAATCCATCTTTTAGAGATACACACAAACATGCTCTTCCCAGCCAGCTCTGCAAGCTGTCCTACCAGGAAAGCACAGAATGTCTCTCTGAAATGGCTTTTTAACAAGTTTCACAAGGATGCAAAATTACCTAAAAACGACGCCCTAGATGGTCAGATGGAGCTGCCCACAACAGGCACCTGGAGCTGACATACAACTGCCTCAAGCTAGGGAAAGCAAATTTGAGAATAAAGCATCTCTTGGAGAGCAATTGCCTGTGTGTGCTCCCACTGTGAGAGATTCACATTTGTGAGAAGCAAAATCTTGGCAGGCAACCCCTTGATGTGCAGAAATTTGCAAATCGTTTCAGTCTAAGCAATTTTCCCATCCTTACCAGAGAGCACTAAGGCTGCAATTGTACCCTGATAATCATAGCTACTGAATTCTAAGCAAAATGAAATTTCAGCACAGAGTCAACACTGCTAAATCCTAAAATGCTTAAGAGAAATGGCATTTAATTAAAATATCCAGAACTTTTGTCGCTAATGCATCAAATTTTGTATACTAGAAACTTAAACCCAGGATTTATGGAAGTTTTAAACAGGTATTAAACAACATGAAGGTCTGGCATTATTCTGATAAGACTGAAAAACATAGCAGTGCACCTCCACCCTGCCCCTCACTAAAATGTGAGATTAGGATAAGTGATACTACAAACCTTTCACTTTCATATCTCTCTTTAGATATCTCACTGGTTAAGAAACAAAAGCTTGCTCAGGAATAAAGGTAAAAAAGAGAGTTTAAATGTCAATATTTTCTCACAATAAGCTCAATCATTCAGCACATTTCTAGCACTCACCAGAAGCATCTGGTCTCACAAACAGTGAGAAGTGAATGAGTTGGATCATGAGTTTATCCCAGCATAGTAAAACCTGTGTTCTAATAATGACAGTAAGATCAAAATGAGAAAAAAAAAATCATAGCATGATAACATTGAATAGAGCATGTTGTGAGAGAGTCTGAAATGGCTCAGTGAGCTTAGAGAATTGCTAATTTATTAGGTAAAATTTCCTTGCCTCAGACAGCACAAGTTACTCTCAGCCTCTTTCTAGGATTTGGAAACAAGCAGGGAAAGAGCAAGGTATGAGTAACACAAACTCATATGAGTTACCCAAACTTACAGGCACATGACAGCATACCTTGTTGCAGTCTCAAACACCAGATCAAGTCCTACACACTGATATGAATTTGAGCAAGCAAATCACCTGAAAATTCTGTCTGTTTGAACAAACTGCTGTATGTGATCAATATAAACACATTCCTGCAAGACTGAGGTGGAGATTCACCTATTTTCAAACTAATCCCAAAATATCAACAGAAAGCGCTGCTCTCTTGAGTTGCTCACTTTCTGCAGAATGGAAATTAGAGTAGTTTTGGATTAATTTTTTAGTATTAAGCTTATCAGGTGAGCAACACAAACCAAAGATTCAAGTATGAAGAAGAGCCCAATGGAATGCAAATGACTTACTCAAAATCTGAATGGAGCTTCAGCTTTTTGCATGGTATGGTCAGGTTCACAAAGAGTTCACAGACCTCTATATGTCTCCAAAAAACCAAAACAAAAAAAACCCAAACCAAACAAAGAAAAAAAAATAGATCTAGTAAGTTAACACAGTTAAATTGTTCTTTTTCCATCTTAGATTTCTGGAATCTTGAACCCTTTTATAAGAAATGCTTCTCCTACCCACTCTCTACTTCTAATGGTTTTCCCACAAAGTGCTACCCACCATCTCCTATTATTTTTTTTCCTTATAATTTAAGAGTTTTCCAAATTTTTAGTCAACAGTAACATTATGGAAGATAAGCAACTAATGATCAATTTTTAAAAGATTACAGGGCTTAAGCCTTAGAGACAGGACACAATAGCAGCAGTACATAATTTTATCTGTGAGGCACCCATTTTCTATCATTAAACTCCACTATATAAAAGGAAAAAGTACAGTACTCTAAGCACAGTTATTTCAGCAAACAAAACACTCAAGGATTTTTAAGGTGCAAAAAAAAAAAAAAAGAAATTGCAAAATCATATGCCATAAGGCTCTAACCATGCTAGAAAAATAAAACCAAAGCCTTGTGGAATATTGTTTTAGTTGAGGAGTGGTAGTTGTAGGATGTCTGAATGCACACAGGCACCAGCTTCCTGATGATTAGCACAGTTTCATTGACAGGCTCTGCTGCAGAATCACAAAGCAAACATAAATTGCAGCAAATTAGCAGAAGATTTTTTTTTTTTTCTTTCAAGAAGAAAGTTTAATGGATGTTTTGCCTGAGGAGCTGATTTCAATGGCATCTCAGCAGACGAGGCTGCGCTGCCAGGAACCACAGGAGCGTACAGTAAATTTAATAATGGCCCCATGCCACAGCATGGCTCACACAGCAACACAGCAGATCCACAGTCAGGCACAGGCTCTGCACGTTCAGCACAGGAAAATGAGCATTTCAGAGCCATGAGGGCCTGGGTCTCATTAGGCAGAGACAGAACTTGTGGCTGTCTACAAAGATAGCTGCCTCTTAGAAATCCATCTTGCTTCCAATGAATTTTACACAGTTTTATCCAAAAATTCCATCACGGCCGTATTTAGCCCCCTAAACAAAGTCACTGAAGGATGCCAAGAGGAAAAGGAGATTTGGAAATATTTGAGAAAAGATAAACATGAAGAAAATGTATTATCAGGAGGACTTTTTACTACATCCAATTGATCACCAAATTAATCTCGGAGGACTTTTTACTACATCCAATTGATCACCAAATTAATGTCTCCCATTTTAAACACACAAAATGGAACATCAACTTCATGTGTCAAAAATGTGAATAATAATATACATATACATATATATGCCAGGAATATTGATGTCATAGTATGGCATTTGAGTTACAACTGGCAATATTTGCCACTCTCCATTCTAGAGCACTTTAGTTTACTTGTGGCAAACTGACACTCAGATAGGTAGGAAAAATTATTCCCTCCTTTTAAAACCAGCAAAGCAGTTGCTTCCAATCTGATCTTTAAAAGTGACTAACCCCAGCATAAACACAGGGCTAATATCAGTACTGAAAGCATTTGCAGAGATGATGTTTAATCATGATAGCCACAATATCATTGCTTGGTTATTTTGCCATCTGCAGAATTGATAAATATGTTCTCATAAATAAATTCATTGATCTCTCTCCCAAACATTAATATGAACAGACATCATGCTACAGAAACAAATCCATTTGGGATGCTCTAAAACCTTCTGGGAAAAAGTGCACATAAAAATAGGCATTGAAGATGAATAAATATTTTGTTATTATCACCATTTTCAAGTGTATCTATCACTAATGAACTCAGACCTCAAATATCATTATGCACTTGATGCTTTTCTCCAAGAAGTATGAATTACTGCTGCTAGTTTGGAGTGGACAAAAGTGTTCATTGTTATGTTAATGCTCACATATCCTCCATACATCTGACACATTTTCCTTTAAAAGTTACACTCTTCAATCTGCTGGATATCACTTTCTGTACCCAACACAAAAATAGATCAGATGAAGAGTTTGTTTATTTCTGTCCCACTCATGTCCTACAGGAACAAGTCCCAAACCCATCCTGCCTGTGCAGGCAGAAGAGCCACTGTTGGTGCTGAGCAGGAGCACACCTGAGAATCCCAGCAGTGACCCAGGTTAGCAAAGTCAGAGCTAGAAAAAACCTTTTAATCTCCTTTTTGAGTCCACACTGTCCTTGAACTGTTTTGCTGTCCTGGGGGCCAGGGGCAGAGGGGACATTTCCTGTTCTGCCAGTGCTATTGCATTCTATCTTCTTAAGGTAATTACTCTGGCTTTTTTGAGATATACTGGATTTTGACTTAAGGCCTTTTTATGCCACTCCAAGAGGAAAAAATAATAAAGGTTTTAAAGTGCTTGAAAACAGCCTCAAGTCCAGTCATAAATAACTACAGAATTACAACCAAAATGTTTACTAAGATGAGGGAAGAGATAAATCACATTATATCTAAATGGAATAAATATACTAATAAATAGAAGTTTTGGAGCACAGATGGCAGTAGAAATAAATGTCATTGCAAATCTTCAAATCTTTTCCTTTTAAAAGCTGATTTAAAGTGAACATAAATGATGACACAATCATATTTTAAGGACAAGTGTAGGTTAAATAATTTACATATATTAAATACCTAAGCCTTGGCAAAAAAGAAAAAAGAGGCAGCCTGGACAGGACCATTTATTCTTCATGGTCATTAGACATTTTTGTTGCTCTTGGTGGCAGAGTGGTATATGACTCTAATTATTATTTTATGTTACTTTCTTCAAAAGTTAAAACATATGCATATAAAACTTAAAGAGATATAGGATTTTAGGATGGGATTTAGGGTACTAAAAGCACAGGCAATGTGCAGTGGATTACCATGGCTCTCTTTTGTGCCTTGGCAACACACAGCCAAGACACAACCATGGGATTGCTGCCACCTGCCAGCTCCAGGAGCCAAACCACACAATCCACGGAATAATAAAGGATGTTAGGATTAAAAAACAGATGAAGCTTAAATCCTAAAGGTCTTCAGAGACCTCTGGGCTTTGTGCTTCTCCTTTTATCAATCTGACTTGCCCACAGAGATGAAGGCTCTTCCCAGCCAAACAAGTCAATCTAATGAAAGGCCTGGATTTTCACACAACTGAACACATGCAAGGTGCCACTGGTATTAAACCTCACCTTTGGATTTATACCTTTTTCATCCTGAAGGAAGAAAAAGGAAATAGATTGCTCACACTGTCAACAACCCCAGAAACTCAGATAAGAATTTCACATTAGGAGGACATCTTAAGTCAGAAGTCACAAATTTGTTTTCTAAATGTTGTTATTGGGCCATGGTTACTGGGTCCCTCCCATTTTATTTAAAAAAAAAAAAAAAAAGACACAAAAAACCCAACCCAAACCAAACAGCTATATGCTAATACAGTGATGAAAAAAAAAGATTTATTCAGAATCACTTAACAGTGGTATGAAGGAATGATTTTAATTATCTCTGAGAGTAGATTAATCCAGAAGCTCTTGTCTTCATATAAGACCTCTTTTATAATTCTGTAAGTCTTCACATTTTTACTCCCATAAACACACATATTAGAATCAATTTCAGAATAGTCACTTGAGGGAATTGTATTTACCAATGTATAGGTGCTTCTCAATGGTCCATATTTCAGTTTAAATAAACCTAAGCATGAACAAGGGCTTGTGTAGAGTTATCCTGTGGAGTTGCTTCCCCATACTTTCTATTATTCTTAAAAATTAGAAGGCTTTACACACTTAATACTTAAGATCACTTAGAACTTTGCTTCAAACTACCCAGAACTGCCCAAAATTTATCAGCTGAGGCTGTACAACTGCCATCAACTGTATGCCAGGCTATGATTCCCTACAGCCTTCCACATTCTTACTCCTTCTTGCTCAAGTTTTCCAGTTTTAAAAGCTTTTTAGCACACAACTCCACTAACATTTACACATCAATATCTTAGTATGGCACAAACTGAGCAATATTAACCTCTGTTCCCAGCATGCCCTCTCCATATTAATTACTTTTGGCATATCAAGCAGAAGATGTAGCTACCCAAGAACTTGGCTTAGGATTCAGAGCTGGCCTAAGAAGTTTCTAGGTCTGAAATTTGGTCCAAATTTGTCCCCCCTCAAGCCACCACAGTTGTGCTGGTGAGGCTGAATTACACGATGTGACTTAAAAATATCTTTGCCCTCACACATCCACCAACACCCTCATTTAGGAAGGTACATGGAACAAAAAGTTTATGGAAACTGAAAAAAAAAGGAACAGAATTCTTAGTCTTAAAGAGCTTCTATGTAGGGCTACATTATAAGGGAGCTAGGGGAATTTAATGTTTCTACTTAAGATGATGTTGCTGCTCTAAATGTAAAGACCCATCAATTTTGATTTCAAAAATGAGATTTTCCAAATTATGTAAATACAATATAATTTTTTACAACACAACCTTAACTCTGACTTCATTCTTCCTAGAAAATTGGGCTAAGAAACAAGTTGCAGCAATTCCTTAGACAGCTTATTTTTCTTCTGATCAACCGGTTAAAAACATTATGCACTGCAGAAGCAGCCAAAAGAAATATCTTTTCTACACATCTGAAACTACAATACACTGCATTTTTGTTATAGGTTTATGAATCAGCTTTTCTCTGTTGCCTGGTGTACAGTATCATACCCAGGAAAAGGTTAATCTTCAGAGAAAATATCATCTCTTGGCCCTGTGCATTTGTTGGAGTCACAGAAGCTTTCTTTGAAGTTGCTTGTCATCCCAGTAAAGCTGCTTTAAGTAGTTCAAATTAAATATCACCAGTATTACAGGTTGGTAGCAAGCAGAGGCAAGAAAGAGAAAAGCTTTGGGGTAGAATTTCAGGGGGAAATAGGATTATGTTTGCTCTGTAACATGTCCCCCAAATTATGATTTTAAAAGCTGTTCAGGCCTCAGTTGTACAGAAATTCAATCTACTCAGTTCTAAAAGTATCTGAACTTTATCTGACATGCCACTATTGGTCCAGCTAATTTGGAAACATTTTTCATTTTTTCCTGGTAGTGCTTTCAATTACAGAGATACTATCATCTTGAATATTTCCTCCTATGAAGACTTGCCCCCAGGGTTTACAAAAGGAAACCTATTAAAATGTGTCCCCATCCTTTTAGCAGGGAAAAAAGACAAGACTGAATGAAAGAGGAAAGATTGGAGCTCAGCACTAAATCAAAATATAGCTGAGGAGCCACACTTGCTACTGGACCAGAGGAAAATTCATGACCACAATCAACCTAAGGCCAAGCTAACATGTTTTGGTGAACCAGAAGATGGAATAAAGAGGAAAAAAAAAAAAAAGAAAAAGAGAGAGCAGAAAGGATTTCAAGTCATTTCAAAATTTCTGGGTTTAGTTTCAAGACTGGGCTTAACACTTGAAGGAGAGGGAAAATGCCATGACCATCTCTATATGACTTTGGATTTCCACATATTAGAATCAAGTCATTCAGCTGGTGATTTGAGACTCAAATTGTAACTGAACTTCACTTTGCTGCTAGAAAGCATCTGTCCTGTCTAAAAATCAGACCACTGACCTGATTAGAAGTTTTCTCAAGATTCACAGTATTTAAAAGAGAGAGAATTTTAAAACATCAAAACATTCTGTAGTGAGGACTCCCTTATATGGTAAGGCAGACTCCGAGTTTGAGATGATTTGCAAATGGTATCTGTAAATATTAATGCACTTTGACATTGAATATTGCATATCATACATTTTAAGTGTCTTTTAGTGTGTGGATGTTTACAGTGAAATGATGTGCTTCTGAATATGTCTGCTTTTAATTCAAAGTGTGGCTTCATTAAAGGAGAGTGATAACATAAAGCTTAGCAGCATGATCATTTCTTGAGAATTACCACAAAATTGACATGCATCCTTAACACAAACTTTTAATTGGGTTTGTGGGCACCCAACAGCTTCACTTCAGCTGTTCTTCACCCTCCTTTCTACAGTTCCAACTTTCCAGTACCCAGCCTGCGTATTGACTGCTTTTAATACGGAGTGGTTTTCCCCAGGCTGGGACTTCATTTTGCAGTTGCCTTCATCAAGCAACCAGACACTAAAAACCTCATAAAATTCCTTCAGTCTTAGGAGCATTGCTCTCATCAGTAATTTTTTCATACTCTTATTACTGACTCTGTTACCTTCTTTCATAATACCCTAGAATATCTGGTCAGAAAATGGCTACAAACAATTCCAAACACACCATCAGTACACAAGGTTCATAAGGCTCAGTTAAAATCAAATATTGAGGGATCTTAAACATTGCAGGTGACATTGAGAGAATAAGCACCCTTAGAGATGTATGTGTTGAGAAAAATATGGATATTTCATTTAGATTAACTGCTGCTCAAGTGGAGTGGCAGGCCTAAAGTGGCCAAAACAGGTGCAATGTCTTTTCTGCGGCATGGGAACAAAATCATAAAAGCTGCAAAAATGTCTGTATAATGCATCCTTTCCTGTGCCTTTAATTTGGTCTCTTCAACACAATTTACCTAGATCAGAGTTAGGGCATTTTCTTTATTCTTCTTTTAACAGAAAGGTTTTCTTTGCCTAAATCTTCTGCAGGATCTGGCTAAAATGAGCACAGAGAAGGCTGTGTCGAGAGACTGACAAAATCTCATTCTGCAAAGAGCACAGGAATGCCTCATATGTGTGGAGTTACTTTGAATGTAACCCACCTATGCAGCTGTCAAGCCAGAGCACATGCTGAGGAAGAACAGGTTGCCTTAGCAACCCCAGCCCTGTTGTAGAGACTTCAGAAAAACGGAATAATTTTATCTTTCTGAAGCACCATTGTGCCATTGTGCTTAAATACCTTACACATTAAATAGACATTCATTACCAAGCTCTCCATACACACTTTGAGCTATTTTCATGCTATGGGTTGTAGAAGGCTCTGCTTGGGAAAGGTTTTCATCCTCTTTCTTACCATCTGTGACCCTTGCAGCTGTCATGTATTAAAAAAGGTAGCACTTACTCATTGCCTTTTTTGGGGGGTTTGTTGGAGATGAACGACTGACATCATTCCAGAGCTAAAACTTCTCTTCCAGCTGTGCTGTGTATAATGATTAATCTAGCTCAGAAAACAACCAGGTACATCAAATTGATTTTAATGTATGATATTGTTAGGATGTTCAGAGAAATCTGTGAGAAGGAATAATGACTACACTCGATCAGGATGCTTATTATTGTGAAGAGCTTTTGGCTACACAAATTTTGGGTCTGAACTGTACATAATATGCCATTAAATTGCAATAATTGAAAGTTCTAGAGAAAGGAATCTAACGATACCCAACAGAACAATTCTAGTACCATGAGAATATATTTAATTAACCCTTAATCATTTTCACCTTTATGACACTGGAAACACTTCTAGGATTTGATTTACAAAATTATTATGCCATTAATAAGAGAAAGATATTATTGACATACCAAAATCCAATTTAATTACTCCCTTGATTCCTCCAGAGGCAGAGAGAAGCTTGCAATTTTCTGACACTATGTTCCATTTTTAATATTGTGAAACAAAAAAAACAACTCTGAGTAGGCCAGAAATGTTGCATAATTGCTTCTGTCTGATCTACAATAGGACTATACCAATGTATTTTGGCTACCTTGAAAGTTCTTTTTATGGCTTTTTTCTACATCAAGTATTCCACTTAATACTTTACTTGCTACACTTTGCTAGAAATATTCTTGCATAAAAGAGTTTCTACAGTGACTGCCAAACAACTTGCTATTATTTTCAATTTTTAAAGGTATAGCTTGAAACAGTTCTAAGAAAATGGAAATTCCTGAACTATTTTAAAAATGGACAGCTCATCTAACTGACCACTCCAGAATTTGAATGTAAACAAGAAAAAAATTCTTAAACTTGCTTTCAGACTGTCAAGAAAACCATGCCTGTTCACTTACATAATTAATAGACTGGTATATCTTAGCAAAAAGCTAAAATTTACATACTTCCAAATTTACATACTGCAAGACCCACATAAAAAGAGTAGAGAAAAAAAACAACTAACAGAGTTGGGACAAAAAAGGCTTGAAAAAAATGTTGTCTTCTGTGCATCAATCTCTATAGTTCTTCCTGAAGCACCATGTGCTGCCATATAATATCACAAGGGTATAGCAGTTCAAGGTGAAATCTATCCTGATTAGTTTTCTAATAAAAAACAACAAAAAATAAGTAATCTTGGTTGACAGCCACAGGCAGCATTTTCCTTGCACTTTTTACAGCTTTTCTAATTCTAAACACCTCTGCTTCTCTGCATTTTCAAGCCATGTGTAAAGTCCTACTTCCTCTGGACTTTATTTAAATTAGACCACTGATATTTGTCATCAGAAATTCCAGATTTTCCTTGTAGTGAGAATATCAAAAAAGATAAGCTGAGCAAATTGAGATTTCTTCAATTAGTTCATTCCACCATCTTGCCCCACACTGTAATTTTGTGCACAGCTATATTTATTTCTCATGCGTAAAGTGGGTCTCAGTGGCAAAATAATCATATGAAGTATTTAGACTGGTATGTTATCAGGGACAAATCTTTTTCATTCTCAGCTACTGGAGATGAAAATCAAATATGTTTTAAAGTACACTTGAGGAATTTTCTATCCCTTTTCTTAATAGCAGGTTATATGTTTATTGGTAGATAGGAGCTACAAAGCCTTAGCCAGGAATATGTAATATTATTTTGGAAAGTACTGCTGAGAGTGGACATTATGGTTAGTTCAGCTTTGAGCCACCAGATTAATTAAGCTTCTTTATTTTGTATGTATCCTGCTCACAAAAGTAGTGTTAAGATAGATCTTACATTCTAGGTGTCAAAAAAGTCCAAAAGATGCACTATCCATACTGGTTAAATCTATTAAAAAGGAGAAGGAAATCTATGCAGCAAAATGATTTAAATCCATCCTTTTAGTTATAGTAGACTAGTAATACAAAGTGAATATCATCCTGGTTTGCAATCCAGGAGAAGGAAGTCTTTGTGAGAGGCAAATGACTACCAAATTCTCAACACCATACAAGAGCTCAGAAGATTGTAGAAATTCAGCGGCAAATGCAAGAGAAAATAATAAATATATTTTTATGTATGATAAATACAGTGTCTGATTTTTTTCAAATGTGTATGCACACATTGAAAACATGAAACAGTGCAAGCCTCAGGATATCCACATGTGCCTGTGAGCAATACTGAATTACCTGCCTTGCATCTGGGCTATTACAAACTCACTAATTACATATTCCCAAAGTATAAGGCTCCTGTCTCATTTAGTGTGAGAATGTGCTTGTTTTGATCTGAGCTCTTCAGTGAAGGTGGCTGGTGTTTCTAAGGCCACTCATTTAATGCTGAATGCTGACTCAATATTTAGAAGTTTTCTGGTTCGAACTGTACCTCGGTATTACTTAACACACTCTCCAAACACTCCAGTGAAGAGAGAATTCAGTTCTTTCTCAAATTATCATGTCAAATTCTCTAATATTGAATTCTCTTATAAACTTAAACTAAGGTATTTTTATAGTGTCTTGTTTCTAATATCATCAGCAATAGTCAGAAATCCACTGTTAAATGAGTTCAATGTGAAATAATTAGGATTTGTTTTTCTGGAAACATAGATGTTTCAGTCCCCAGTGCAGAAAAGGGGATCATGAAAGCCAAGACTCACTTGGAGTTGAATCTGGCAAAGACAGGTAAAGTCTTAGCTGAAAGGTAAATCCGTAAGAAAAACAAATATCAAAAAAATCAAATGCTTTTTGTTAGGCCATGTTTATAATACTGATAGAGTTCTCCATTAAATTAGGGCTTTTGATTTTTTTCTTGATTAGGAGTAAAAATAAAATAAAAGAATATTTTTAAAAGTGTTTTATACTTACAGTGGCTGAGAATGTTGAATTCCTAGCCAGGAGAGACAGCATAGTGAAGCACTAACCCTTCAGAAGTGGATTTTAGTGGAAGTGCTGACACAGTGCTAGTTATCACGAGTACAACACCAATACATTATTCCTTTAAGGTAACAGACAGTGTTGAAGCTGCCCTGTAATTTGGCACAGAACACTTCTGTACTAATGCAATATGACAATGTTATTATGTCTGCTATTTTCTATGCCATAATAGCAGTATTTGTTTCCACAAACACGCCATTACGCTCACTAATATGGCTGTACTGAAAAACTGTCCAAATAAAAACCAATGCAAACTTATAGAAAGCAGATAATCTCTTATAGATTTGTTTTGCTGTGCCAGAGCAATTTTCAACCCTATTCTTATTAAAAAAAAAAAAAAAAAAATAAAAAAAAAGAGAAAAGATGACTTCCCTGGGAGGATACCTTTCACTACACAACTTGCTGTTAGATATGGTTACTATGTTCATGATGTATTTTCCCACTGGACGTGCATCCATTTGTAAAAACAGCCACTAACTGTCCTTTTAGTACAGTCTCTTTATGATACCACATGTAGGAAAAAACACTACTGCAAGATTTACATTAACCAGTTTAGCACTTCTGTCTATTATACCTAGAAAGCATTGGTGCCCCAAATCTCTAAGTGTCATACCATGTCAAAAGAAAAAATTATTAACTTTATAGCATCTTGGGGTCTAACTTGTCCTGCTGTGTTTATCTTCCAGCAGACAGGACATTTCAGAACACTGAAAGTTCCCACCTCTGCTAACATGAAGGGTTAAGGTATACAGGTACTTCATACTCACTGAACTACTGATATTTGCAACTTTTTAAATTGCTGTTCCTGACTACACTTTTATAACTATAGCCTTACACTTGGATGACCCAGTTCTTCTTCTGTTGGGGTGCATTCCCTTAATTTCTTCTCCTTCCCTAGCAGACACACAGAGGACACTCTTTTTCCACATATTTACCTCCAATAATACACTGAACAGCACAGGAGTTATCACAAAAATTAAAGAAATATCTTGCACAGTGAAATGTATTATGTCACTTTCCATGAAACCATTTCTTTCATTATTTCCTCCACTCCTCCTCTTTTGGAAATTTAAGATGAGAATGATACAAGTGAAACATTTGCACTGTAAAGCCCAGGAACGATGCAAGTCAGACCTCCATGCTCTGGGGTTACTATGGGAAATGCATAGAAAGCATCAGCTCAAATGCAGCAAGGTAATTTGTGCACATTTATGCAAATTGCAGATGATAGGAAGCTGGGAGGAGTGGTTGATCAACCAGATGCCTGTGTTGCCATTCAGAGGGATGCTGACAAGCTGGAGAAATGAACTGACAAGAACCTCCTACAAATGCCAAATCCTGCACCTGGGGAGGAATAAACCCTCACATCAGGGCAAGCTAGGGCTTGACCAGCTGGAAGGCAGCTTGGCAGAGAGGGATCTGGGCATCCTGATAGTCAACAAGTTGCACGTGGGTCAGCAATGTGCTCTTGTGGCAAAAAAAACCCAACACTGGTTGCTGGTGGTAAAATGTTGCAGAATGGTAGAGAGATGTGAGAGATGGTGGTAAAATGCTGCAGAAAAATTAAGAGATGTCATCCTTCCACTCTGCTCAGCACTGCTGAGATGCATTTGGAGCACTGCCCCCACGTGCTGGGCTCCCCAGTGCAAGAACAACATGAGAACACAGGAATAAAGCTGTGTTTACCCAGCAAAGGGCCACAAAGGCCATCAAGGGCTCTCTCCTATGAGGAGAGGGTGAGGAAGCAGGGGCTGCTCAGCCAGGAGAAAAGGCTCAGTGGGGATCCATCAATGTTACGAAATAATTGATGTATGTGAGGTAAAGGCAGATTTTTCTTAGTGGTACCCAGTGACAGAACAAGAGGCAATAGGGACAAACAGAAATATATGAAATATCATTTAAATTCTAGGAAAATATTTGTACCGAGAGGGTGAATGAGCACTGTGACAGGTTTTCCAGAGTGGTTATGGAGCCTTCATCTTTGCAGAGGACCCAGACAACCTGTGCAATCTGGCTCTGCTCTGAACAGAGGGGTTGGACAGCTCCCCTCTCACCTCGGCAGCTTTATCACTGAAATTTCTTATTAGATATGTCTGCTAAGAACTCGTGGAGCAAAACAGAGGTGAGGTGTGATGGGTTAATTCCTGGCTGAGAGCGAAACTCCCACTCACCTGAACACCCACTCCCTCTTCTCTGACTGTTGTTTTGTTCCCTCCTCCTTCATCTGTCCAGCATTTTGGCAAGAATGGCACACTTTCTAACTGTCTTTTAATAGAGATATCATCACCTTGGGTAAGGGACTAAGTACTCCTAACTGTTTCTCTTATTACCACTGATACTTATTTTTAAGTGGTCAATTGCTGAGGTTTGAGACTAAAAAAACATCTCTGTCTATGAGATTTTGACATCTTAAGCATTCCATTTTATATGAATTTGTATATTCACATGTAAAGTGAGCCGAGGGCCTGCTTGAGTAGCAGCACTGGGTTAAATTTGAGTTTCTGTCATCCAGTGTTGCTCCACGCACAATCTGCAATGGAAAGATGCTCAGAAAGATGCCTACATCCTTCCTGAAGGGGATGCATTTTCAGCAACAAGCAGCTGCTATTCCAGACCTGTCACTGCCAGGTTTCCTCACATGAAGGGAATTTGTCTCATTTCAGTGCCATGGAGTTTAGTCTGTGGCCACTTTTCAAAAGCTGTAGTAACATTCCATCATTTCTCTTCCCGTTATGCTCTTCCCAAACACAGCAGAGAGCAGGCTCAGAGCATGCAAATGACACTGACAACACCATTTTTCCTCCCCTCTGGCACATTTACCACTACAAAAATTCTCTCAGGTTTGATGGGCTTTGCAGATATTTTTGGTATCTGAACTAATCTAAGGAGCCAAGATAAAGCAGAAACCAAATGTATTATATTTGCTAGACCCTGCATTCTATTCCAAAACATCAGTGTTGAGGACAAATTTATATTTCATACTTGTGATAAAAAAAAAAAAAAACAGTTAAAAAGATTTTTTCTGGGAACAAAGTGAGTATTTTTAGCAACGAGCTTCTAAAAGGACTCCCTGATTGTCATCAGACATGGAATATTGTGGAATATCTCAATTGTGTGCAATGTAGTCCATGATGTTACTATATTAATGAGCATTCACAGGTAAATACCTTTCTTAAATAAGCTCATAATTTGCCACATTTATGCATTACCTGTCACTTGAAGAAATAACTCATAGAATATTCCAGGTACACACAACGATTACTACTAAAAGTTGTAAACTGAGTTTTTCGTTTGTTAGATGTTGCATCTGCAACTTTCTACTCACAGGTTTTAGTTACCTCTGAAACAATTCAAAAGATCACAAAACAGAAATAACAATGTAAAAAGCAAAACAGAAACATTTTTCTCTTGTAGTAGGTAAGGGGATGAAACTTTAAAAATGTATGTTTAGCAATATGACTAATCATGCACATTACTAAGTGCAAACTCATATACATAAAGTAAACCCAAAGTTTTGCTGAAATCATTGAAAGTTTTTCAATATCACTTTTCATTTCTACCACAAGAGCAACTGCAGATAAATAGAATGAGTCCTTTCATCCTTTCCCTATTTTCAAACTCTAGGAGTTTTATGGGAATAAATTATTAGCTTTTGCATATAGTTAATCTCCTAGCCCTGTGATAAACACAATTTGAGCCAAAAGCTTTTCAGATTATAAATATTCTGTTGGTTTTGGGTTTGTCCAAGATGGAATGCCTTGCTGTAGAGTGGAGAACCAGACCAAGACAGAAAAATCCAGACTACTTGACCAGGCAGTTATACAACACTTCCTGTTGTCAGGTTTTTTTTTTTTTTTGTCAGATAAAAGTATACAAACAGAAATAAAAATACCTTAAAGAAATTCCATCTTCTTATGGGTATAAAAATGTGCAATTGGATGTTATAAATATGATAAATTAAAACCGAAAGTCAGCAGCTTACTTTTATCATTTACCGTGGAACATCATAGCTCTCCATTAATATTCCACCATCACTCCTGCATAATTCTATTTAGATCAATAAGGTTAGGTTGGAATAAAACTACATTATGAAGCTGGTGAATCAGGACCCTTATTTTTGACACATTTAAGCTTTTCCTGGAAGACCAGATGGTTGCTGCGTGCTATTCAGATGAAATCTAAAAGAACTAAAATACTCAGCATGCTTTTATTATTGGCATATTTAGTGTGTCACCTAAAGAAATCCACAAAGGGAGATAATAAGCCTTCTCAACTGTTTCACAGTAATTATAGCCCTTGTGATAGTGCTACATTAAGATAACAAAATGTAAAACGTGTTTTCAATCAGGAAAAGAAAAATCCATTTGAAGTATTTATGCAGGAAAGAGGCTGCATCAAACAGGTAACCATCAGTATGTTACACTTGGAATCAAGTGCAACAAAACCAAGTTCTGCCTGTGTTTGATACTGCACATTGTCTAACATTTATAAAGCATATTCTTTGTTCTTACCACAAGCCTTACAGATTTTCACAGGGTTTACCAGTCCAGTTAAATATCTAATATTAAAACAACATAAAGCTTTAGGCACTTGCTTCAAACGTTGCCTCAGGTTTTCAGAGGGACATTTTTCCATGTACTTACGGTCATTGCACAATGGCCCACTGAAGGAGGTCATGCTGCAGTCACAGCTGAACCCATCCCACTGCTGAAGGCACACGCCCTGGTTTGCACAGGAATCCTCTTGGCACGTGGTGCTGGGGCCTGGTGGGAACACACAGAAAAGGAACTTGCACTTCGTCTCCCAAGGAAAGGCACTTCCCAGTGCGTCACATTGAGTGGCTGCCAACATCTCAGATCAAATGAGCAAAGAGTTATCGAGTCAAACGCACATAAACTCACTGGTTTTGGAGCAGCATGTAACATTAAAAGGGGAGGTTTGCTTTAGTTGTAAGATCACTATGTCAAACACATAAGATTGCACAAAACAGAAGCAGAATTATTCCAGGTACATTGGGAATTTGGGTACATTTGTTGTCAGCTATTTGTTAATCTCATGTCAGACCATTAACTGGCTAAACATTGTCTAATAACTTCATTATTTCTTCCTGTAAATACATTTCAAACAGCAAAGCCAGATGCCACAGGAATCAAAACTCTGGGATATGAAAGACTGGATAATGAAATAGAAAAATGAAACAAGTTTTGAGAAATAATAAAACAAAGCTACACTATTACAATTATTGTAATCCCACAAATTATTTTAAATGGTTTAGGTCTGAAATTCAGAGCAGTTTGGGATTATTTGGCTGGAATGTTGACAAGAACTGATTCACATGCTTTAGGGATCCCATGCAGGTTCCTTCTAAAAGGGGAAATGCAGAAAATCAGACTACTAATGAACTGGCATGCCAAAATGTGACATACACATGAAAAAACAAAGCTACTCTATTTCTAGAGAATCATAACTAGACTACTGAAATATAAAGAAATTTCAAAAAGGAATGATCAAAGCACTAAAGCAATCACTATACAAACATATTCAAGACTGAAAGCCTTTATGCAAGCAATGCTGGAAAATGAAGGTTCATTTAGCCCATTCTTTTAGAGGTGTGAAAGGCAAAATCAGCAATGAAATAGCACACTTTAGTTCTGAAATGTACAGAGCATTTATTGCAGAAATCCAACTGCGCATGGGGGGTTTCAGTCTTGTTTAATACACACAGGGCTATCTACCTTGCAAATCAGCTTTCATCAATGCAACTTTGTCAGCAAAATAAAAAAAAAGCAAAATATAGTAAATGTTAGTAAGCAATATTGAAATGGCAGCAAACACAGAAAAAAACCATTCAGAATAAAGTGCATGCTGCTGTTAAAGAGAGAAAGAAATGCCATATAATGCAAACAAATTAATGCTAATAGCCATAAATCTTCAGGCAAGCCAAAATAAGAAAGCAGTAATTTGCCAGTATTTTACTAGAAATATAATGGTTAATTGAGCTGATGACATGTAATGGAGGCAAATTAAAAGTGTGGGGTTTTTTTCTTCCTTGGATAGCTGTGAATGCATTAACAGAGTAAATGCATGGCTGAATCCTGACTAGCCCTTTGTCATGTTCAGATACAGTGAATTCAAGAATAATTAGCACCATCATCCTCTGTGGTCTGCCTTTTTCTAGGCCTCTCTCTGTGGCTGGTGAATGAAGACTGAAATGCAGAATGTGAACCACAGCTTACTATGAGCTCTCACACATTTCACACTACAAGGAAAAATTTGGTTCTGGGATTATAAAATTGTCCCAAATTGTTTTGGGGGAGGCACATCAATATCTGTCTGAAATTCCCACAGCCAGTTATTGATGGTAAAGGGGTAAAGCTGGTCCAAAGATTACATAAATAAATTAAAAATTGCACCCCAGAGAGAAATCCACATAACCCTTCTTTCCCAATAGACGTCCAAATATCTCAGTGTGGGATTTGCTTTTGATTTGTTGGTATTTTAAAAAAATCCATATCAATATGATTTAATTCATCTCCATGGCCTCTTCCTTTAAATGAGGCACAGTTCAATCTCTGAAGCAGAGGGAAAGCAGGGTACACTGCATCCCAGTCTTGGCAAAATTATTACTTCTTCTATTTTCTCCCCTTAGGATAATAAAATTAACAATAATAATAAAAGTATTAATAATAAGAATAATAAAATTAATAATTATAAGAGTAATAATAATAATGATGACGATGATAAAAAAATAATGCCACCCCCATCTATAGCTGACTGCAGCAGGCAGACATTAGGTAGTGATTTCTCTTTCTTTGGAGTTCTGAGCCCAGAAGTTTAAACATTTGGGCATTACATCACCCGTTCTTGAGCAGAGGATTATAATGACAGAATCCCCTAGCTGACAAGACACAATTTTTTTCTCACCAGATTCTGCTACTCGGAAACTTTACAAAGCTGAAGTGAAAATATCTGTAGGTGTTTAAATGTTATATATTCATGGATTTATTTACACTTTCGTTATGCAATGTTGAATTTCCTCATCTTTGCAAAAGTAGAGCAGAAGTCACAAGGACTTGAAAGTACATAAACTGCAGGACCCTGTAGGCACATTAGGAAGTGCATGTGAAAATACATATTTAGAAACAAATATAGATACAATAAAAAGTGAGGGTTTTTTAAAATTTTTATTATCAAATTGATCCTTAGCACTCTTGGCTTATCTATATTAGTCATCATTCTAAAATTGCCATCAAGACTAGCTTGCATATAAGCATTTCTTTTAGCAAAAGTTGGATTATTTTTCCCCAAAGAACAGAAGGCAACTGTTTAGTGGTGGTAAATACTATGATATTTACCCTAACAAGTTCATATTTTCCTATATATATATATATATTTATATATTGAAGTACTAAGGTAGTTAGTAAAAATATGTAATGCACCCTTCTCTAGCCCTTTTTGTTTTCTCATATTCAATTTTTAAAATATTCTAATTTATTCAGTCTTCACTGCAGCTGTTTTAATTGACTGAGTTTGGGATCTCCTTACATTTGTCCTATGTGAGGGCTTGCATGCAATATATATCACAATAAGCATTATAAACTGACACATAGATGTTTTACAATATATTATTAAAACAAATTTCTTATCTCACCACCAAGAATCTTCATGTATATTAATTCTGTGATTGTGTTCATGTAGTTCATACAATACACAAATTGCATTTTATATGCACATATACACACAGTGCATTTTTCTTATAACTATATAAAAATTATGGTTGTATCATATTTTAAGTGGGAAAAGAAAGTACAATTGATTTGACTGGAGGAAAACTGTGTTGACACAACCTGGCTTTGGGGTTTGCCATTAACAATTCAAAGAGCTAGTTAGCATATTTATCTTTCTAGCTGTTAGCTTCTATCTGTTCTAGTCATTCAAAATTTGTCAAGAAGGTGGATTCTGCCAAGTGTAAATTATATTTCATGTTCAATGATAGAGATATATTTTTGCCTGTGGTTGAAGCTTCAAAAGGCAAACCTTCCAACATGCCTCAGCAATCCCATGGGTGACCTTGCTCAAAATGTTTAATGATGCACTTAGGACCGTCAAATTATTGAGAAAAACAAATATTTTAAGTACAAAATCTAACAGATACAATTAATTAGAAGTTCATTATGGCTTCAGAATTTGACAGTTTGAAAGAAGAGAGAAAAAGAGCTGTTTTTTGTTGTTTTTTTTTTTTTTCCTTGATATGTACCTGAAGGTTGGGGAATTCAATCCCATAAATCTGAAAAACAACAAATCCAAGTGCCTCACTTCTCAGGACAGATTTTGCAGAACCTGATGTCTTAACACTGGGCATATACCAGCTGTCTTTGGGATTGAGAGTGGTGGTGACTAACATTTCTGAAATAACATCTGCTGCTGCGTCCTGAGCTCTTTGGACCCAATGTCTCAGGGCACTTCGAGACTTACACATCCCATGGCAGGGTGAGATTGGTGCACAACTCTCAGCCCTCTAAGGATGGAGAACTCAGCTCTGTAAGGATGGAGAACTCTCAGCTCTGTAAGGATGGAGAACTCTCAGCTCTGTAAGGATGGAGAACTCTCAGCTCTGTAAGGATGGAGAACTCTCAGCTCTGTAAGGATGGAGAACTCTCAGCTCTGTAAGGATGAGATGAGATCTCTCAGCTCTGTAAGGATGGAGAACTCTCAGCTCTGTAAGGATGGAGAACTCTCAGCTCTGTAAGGATGGAGAACTCTCAGCTCTGTAAGGATGGAGATCTCTCAGCTCTGTAAGGATGGAGAACTCTCAGCTCTGTAAGGATGGAGATCTCTCAGCTCTGTAAGGATGGAGAACTCTCAGCTCTGTAAGGATGGAGAACTCTCAGCTCTGTAAGGATGGAGAGGTCCTGGCTGGACACAGCAGCAGAGGTAGGAGCAGCTTGAGGCATGCAAAAGTTTCCTAGGAGGCACCTGAATTCACAAATGACCTAAATCATCTTTTAGGTGGCAGAACAGTTTTTTGGAAATCTGAATCAATGGTCTGCAAACAAAAGACTGACAGATGGGTCAGACATGAGGACTGGAAGTAAACAAGTGAGATGGAAGAGAAAACTTGCAAGGTTAAGGAGAAAGGTTGGAAGGGGATATTTCATTCCATGCTGTTAAATATTTCCTTCTGCAGGCAGAAGACTTTTGAGGAGGAAGCACTCTGGGAACCAGGCAGCACATCTGGTTTGACCAGTTTCTTGTGTCAGCTGATTTTGGTGCTGGAAAAAACTCACTCTCTACCAAAAAGGACAATAGATTTATGGCCTTTATCAAATTGTTGGTAGCTTTACTTAATCCACCAATATCTGAGTTGTGCCAGTGGTTTAAAAGGTGAACTCACACACCAGGCCTGTGGCAATATTTCTTTGAAGTACAGAAAATTCATTTATGAAATTACATAATTTCAAAAGAAGCTATGAAATGCATAATGGAATTAAGACATACTTTGACTCTCTGGAGGGATGGTGCAGGGATGGAATTGCTAAAACCATTCAGAAGGCAGAATCTAATTTTCTAAACTCAGTGGCAAACTAATACATATTTTTGCACTCCTGAAAGACATATGCAAAATTTCCATCTTCTATTTTTCTGTAGCTTTAGTGTCTGTTTCTATATGCTAACAATAGAACTTATATTGCTAACTTAAAGTAGCAGGTAAAGAACAAAAATATTCCACTTGTCTAAAAGCTCTGTAGGCACAAAAAAGAGGAGAGAGACTTTATCCACCAGGAAGCTTTATCTCCTAAAACTTGAGGAACCCCCCAGCTCTCCTTGGATTTTTACAATGTCAATTTGCATACTTAACCAACTTGATATCAAAATCATTAAGATTCCAACTTGAAATAAATTTTATAATGTCATTTACACATTTTTCTGTCCAGAGAAGAATGGCACTTGAGAGAAGAGAGAACTTATAAAATTGAACATAAACACAAAATCCAGAATTAGTTGAATAAATTAGATATGCAGGGACAGAAAATGTATTCAAATTATTCCATAAACCATAGTAAAAATAATGTGGGATCAAATGACAGCTGGAAAAATAGCAAGAGATTGACATTCCTGAATTAGAAATACACTTCTTCTAATTCTGTCCTCACTTAAATTTCATGATATACTAGATGAGTCAATAAGGACATAATATTTTGAGATAAAACATATTTGTCTGTTACTGATTTCAGATAGAAAGGTTCATATTAATACTAATTTAAGGGGTGAGCAAAAATACAGAAGATAGAATATTGGTATTAAAAATTTTCATAAATTAGCCTCGAATTAACCAACTCAAAATGTCTGCTTTAAAATTGGAATTACTTAGCTAATGTCTCAGCATTAACTAATGCCTGAGTGTTATGAAGATATAAAGAACTTCACTGAAGCTAATTGTTACTGTTGTTATCATTAATTAAAACACATCAGTAGTAAACAAAACACATGCAAAAAAATCTTGCTATTGGGAAGTAAGGAACCTACATTTAACATTCTGAAGTTAACTCCTGTTCTCAGATTAATCTCTGTGCTTTAGGGCAGGCATATGCCTGTCTCCATAACACTAAAAAACACAGCCTTTATGTAAGAAGGGGTGAAGCAAGATCAATTAGAAGCAGGTAAAATATAGTCTCTTGATATATGGAGTGTAAATATCAAAAAAGCCCTGCAGGATTGGCACAGTACTTTCACTATGATATATATATATATATGTATGTATAAAAAACCCCAAAAAAACAACAAAACCAGCATATTTAATACCTTCACATCCTCTCTCTATTTGCCCATTGCAGAAGAGAGCATCTGAGATCAGATCAGGGAGCCGTCCGTTCAAGTCAACTGATGCAAGGCAGCCTTGGAACCCCTCCTTTGCATGCACCAGCTTGGGCAGGGATTTAAACATTTCTTTGGCCACTCCTCCAATATACAAATCACCTGGTGAGGAGAAATAAATATTAGATACAAAAAAAAAAAAGAACCAGCAGAACCTTTGACCCACTTGATCTTCTGGCCTTTTTGTGCTGAATGACAGATACATCCAAAAAATATTGTTTGAAATAAATGTAGAAGAAAACAAACACTGGTAACATGTAAGATACTATACTACAGCATTTCAGGACTGTATTTTTTCAAATGTAAATGTAGACTTCAAATTTGCATGGCTGATTACTTAGAAGTATTTGGGAAGCTTTCCATGTGCCAGCTGACGTGTTCAGGAAACATGTATCTATTGCAGAGAGGAGGATTAAATCACAGAATCCCCATCTAGAAACTCATCTAGCACTGGCACAATTGTTCACATAATTGATATGCCATTTGTTCATATAACTGTTCAATACTCAAGGAGGCTGGCCACAGACCATGCCAGTGGTGGACACAGCACAGTGAGATAAAAGGAAACAGGATCCATCTGAAGTCCATGAATCCAGAATCATCTATTCAGAAGTACACCAAGGAATAAAAGATTGAGGGACACATAAAAGGAGAAACTTAGAAATACTACTGTTAAACAGCAAAATGACCAGCTATCGCCACTGAAACTCATGTGGCAAGGGGAGTTAGATGCCTTTAAAACAGCAATATGAAAACTGAGCAAATGGAATTTTCTTGCCAAAAATTATTCTAATGGCAGACACCTATAACAAACAGCTTGCTGTGATGAACTTCAGGCAGCTTATTCAGGACTGAAAACCAGGGTTTTTCTCCCTTCAAGTAATTCCTAGCTCTGTGATAGACTTACTTTGGAAGAACATAACTCTAACTTTCCTCTTCAACACTGAGGGAAGAATGCCTTTTTGTTTTAAAACAATTCAGGCTCTACATTCCTTTCACGTGTTGGGTTTGTCTGGCTGACAGAACAGTCACCTTTCCATCCAACATCACCATAAGAACCTCCCTAAGTATGCCTCAAGTGTCAGGCTGCAGGTTTAACCAGGCATTAAATCCTCATTGATGACATGCTTTTTTGCTTTCACAAATTTTCAGCAGTTTATCTGAATATACATTCTAATCTACATTGCGCTTTCCAGAACAACTGCCAGCCTGGTTGATTTTGGAGCCTAGGCCACAAGACCGGGTGCTGTAGTGACAAAGAGTGTTTCTGCATGACTTCAAATGTAAAATTGTTGATTTCCTAAGAGATTTCTGAGCTTTGTAGGCAGCTTTTACAGAATGCACTATTGTCACTACCCCATGGGGCTAGTTTTAATCTTCCTCTGATTGGTGTAAATCACAGATAACACCTTTTCCTGCCTCTCCTGGCATATTTCTTGTTTGAAAGAGACTGCAATTTAGTGCTGCTTGTAAGGGTTTACAGTTTACCTGTGAGGAAATAACCTGAAGTGAATAAATGTCTGTAAGACTGAGAAAAATCTTGAGTCACCACATATCATCCCTAAAATTCAACTGCATTTGAATTAGTGAAATAAAGAGAAAATGGAACATGCTTAGGAAAATGCTTATTAACATATAGAATTTATAAGCAAGCCAACCAAGTCTTAGCAATCTTTGTAGCATCGTACATTAGGACACCTCAAACTTTATCCATTCTATGTAAATAATTTGGAAAATAAGATCTTGCTTTCCTCTAGAGCTCTGAGGTACCTTGTAAATCTCACAAGCACGAGATTAAACATTACAGATTAAAATATGGTGATCCATCTGTTCCCACAAATGGGATCTAATTCATTCACAGCAGAAAGATTCCTGCATTTTTTCAATCTACTGAACTGAAAACAAAGTTAAAACACTTGTGCCATGATAAAGGTTATTCATCTTTTTCTCAGCCAGGGCATCTGGAGAGCAAAACCTCTCCAGGTTTCCTGAAGTTTTGTGCCTTCAGTCACTGCCAGCTCAGAATAGAGAGATAATTCATCTCAACTGATCCAAATAGACTTAAAAGAGGGAAACCATTACAGAAAATAGTATTAAGAAAATCACTTATATGATAAAAAACTTAAACTTGATCTATTGCACATGACATTTGTAACCTCTTTGTAAAAATACACTGTCCAAGCAACCCTTTTTATTCTGTGATTAGTTACATCTTTAAAACCACAACCTTTCAGATTGATCCCCTGCTAATTCCTGATACCCATCTCTCAACCCCATTGAGATTTCTATATACAGTCATGCAGTAGCTGCCAGTTATGATGGATGGCTAGCAGAAATCCAGGTCAGTGTGCCAACATATAAACTGGAACTCAGAATATTTTCTCCTGGAAGTATACACTGGAACATTGCCAAATAGGTATCATGTGCAGTGAAGTACAATATATTGAGTCTAAAAAAGCTGCACCCCTACAGCTTACTTACAGTACCTTAAGAGTCTTGATAATTAAACGGATCATTTTATATTATTAAAGATACAATTTTTACAAATATATGTTCTGGGTAATATTTCAATTTCATTGATGTCCAAAATACCTTTGAGTTCTGCTTTTCAAAATCAAATGTGCATGTAGTTCACACCTAAAACACAAATACATATCTTACGCATTGAGCAGCCATACTGACTATTAGACTTCACCTTTTATAAAGTATATAAAAGTATTTTTATGACTATGAGGTAATCTTCCCAGATTTAATATCAAATGTTTAATACCATATGTGTTTTGAGTTTGCTGCTGCTGGCATGAAAAGCACTTTCTCTCAGACACAAAATTTTGCAAAGCTCTGGAATTAAATATCAGATATTTATTTTTGTTTTAAAGTTAGTTAATTTAAAAAAAAAAGAAATCTTCCATCTTTATCTGCCATCACAAAATGTTTGCATTGTTAGTTTTATTTTAGTTGATCACATGCTACTTTCATGTTCGTCTCGATGAAGATATGGTTTCCAAAAAAACTCAATCCATATCAGACTTTCAGGCAAGACAGGATTGCAGAAAATATTGTTAATTAAATTTTACCTCAAACATGTGATGACAGATATTCAGAAAAGATAAAAGATTTTCCCTGTTCCTACTAAAAGACATCAGAGGAATCAGCATAGCGCAGTACAAATTCCCAGGTTTTCTTTTTCTCATTTCTTAGGTAAGTACAGCTTCACTACTGGAAATTTTACTCCAGAGCAAATCCCTTGTTGTGCAACTGCCCACTTACAGGTGTGAATTACACAAAAGTTATTTCATGAAGAAAGGTACCACAGTTCATCAGATCAATAGTACAAGCTTATGACACTGTGTAAACTGGCTGGAGCCTAAATGCAACACTAATGCTACACTGCTACCCACTGAAAATGTGAAACCATCATTTCTGGACAGCTGCTGCCTTCCTTGTACATGTTATCTTCTAAAGTTCAGTTTGATTTTTAAATGTGTCCCTGAAAATGTCTCATTTTTCTCATATTAATACTGATTTTCTTTAATTTATAAAGGAAAATAACAAATTTATATAAAATTTCCACCAATTGTCACAGGCAAAGTTGCAGGTAGTAAAAGAAAAAGGTGAGGTAATAGAGTGACCCAGGATTTCCTTCAGATCACTAGAAAAGCCTCAAATAAAGCAATTTACTTGAGAGCAGATCTCACAACTTTCCTCTTTTTTCTTGTATTCGAAGTCATTGCACAGAGTTATCTGTTATCTTTTTTTTTTTTTTTTTTTTTTTGGAATGGGAGGATTGTCTCCTCTGTTTTTCTGAGGCAAAAAAAAAAGGAAGAAAAAAAAAGAAAAAAAAAGGAATTCACAGGCCAGAGGAATCAGCACTTTCAGAGCTAGACAATGATGGCACTGCTCAGTTATGCCATAAGCACCCTGAAGAGAAAATTTTAGTGGGTTTAATCTGCATCTTTTACAGGTACTGCAGATCCTCAGTTATTCCCACAGGATCTTCCCTATTTACACCTATTAATCTCTTTCCTGATTTAGAGCTGATTTGTGCTTTAACAACAAGTAAATTTAACACAGAAACAAATTGCTAGCTAATAAATTAACTCGAGTTCTCAATGTATTCATTATTGGAATAACACTTATGCAAAAGCACACAGAACACCACACAACAGTGAGTCACACACAACTGTTGGTAAAACAAATGCCAAGTCCTCCTGTAATAGCTCATCTTTTTTTATCCCAAGCCTCTGCATTTCTTCAAAATAAGAACTTTGCAAATGCTAAACCAAAGAAATGTGAAACAAAGACTGAAGATGCTGTTCTATTTTCTGACTAGCTAACAGCAGTTATTAAGTGTTATTATCTGGCACTAGTGACATTGCTGACAGGTCACTTCACTGACTTTTCTCCTTTTCTCCATTCCTGAGAATTCTTACATGATATATACTGGTGGGCAAAAACTATTAACTTCATTTAACAGCTACCATTGTCTTCAAACATAAGTAGAGAGGGAATTGTTTTCCATGTGTTTATGGTGGTAACAACATAAGAATGCTGCTCAGGTGTGACTGGTGCACCTGGACCCCTTAACAAACCAGCAGCAGGTTGGTACAGAAGATTTATGACATCAGGCAACAAGTAGTTTAGCCAGGATATAGTTGGACTTGTTTACTCTCCTAAATCTGTGTGCTTTGTGTACATATCTGGTGTTCATTTCTTGAGCACCTTTGCTGACAAGAATGGAAAACCATTCATCCACCCATTCAAATGTGCCCCCATCTATGACAAAAAAAATAAAAAAGAAAAATAAGGAGGAAATACAACAGCGTAAGGAATTGTGGCTTGACTTTTTCATAATCCATAAAGACAATATCTCTGGAATATTTTTATATGCCTGAACAAAAGCATCTTCAAATCCATCATGCTCTCCAAGGACAGACATTGTCTCCCCCAATCTCTTGTTGTGCTGCTGGTTTTAAAAGTACTTTCAGCTATTATACTAATTTCTCTTTCCTTTTGGAAGAAGTTGCTTTGTCATGTTTCTAATGTCACATCTGTGGTGTACTAGGGTGGTGTTACTCCCCAGGAAGGAGATGGATGGCCCTGGCATACCATGGTGGATTCCAAAAACACAGCAGGCATCTCCACAATTCCTTCATATGACACACAAAAATACAAAGGAACATCTGGCTGTGGTGAAGCCAAGGTGTCAGGCACACTTTTCTCCAAATATGCTAGTTCAAAATGATCAAGCATAAAACAGCTTCTTCCCTCAGGCAGGCAAAGACAAAGGAGGACTGCAAAGACTGAGAAATGCCATAGGGAAAGTCTAATCTCCAAAGAAAAAAAGTGTTCTCTTTATTCCAGTCCCTCCTAAAACAGATGAGCTGCTCTTACCACATCAATAGAAATCACTTTGTAGTATCTTAATAATTGCACTACAAACTTCATGGTGCAACTCATCCCAGGACAACCCACACAATCCCAATTCATGGTATCTTTAAGGCAACTGAATTGTGAAAATAAATTGCTCTACACAAGCTGAATATGCACTGGCTAAAAGAACAGAAACCTGTTCTGCTGTCTGGTCACCAGACAAGGGCTGTTGTCTCAAATGGAAATGTCAGGTAGGCTTTCAGATGTCTTTGACACTCACTGAAATATGGGAGCCTACTTGGCCCTGATGACCTTCTCACCTCCTCAGTGTACAAAATCACCTTTTGCACATTTATTTTGGGCAATAGGCAGCGAACAGTGGAGATTTTACTTCAAATTTCAGCACACTTTAGAAAAGGAACTGAGCCTGAATGGTGAGTGGTCGTTCCAGAGTCTCTCCTCACCTTCATCAATCCCGAGTAAACATTTGCTCCTTGTTCCATATCAAAAAAATGTTTGCTTCTTAAAAAAACATTGATGAGACATAATTGCTCTTTTTTTTATCCCCATAAACCAAGAAGCCTGCTGTGATCATAGCCCACTAATAAACAGAAGAACTGTTGACAAAGGCTTAAATGCTGCATCCACACAGCTTCTGCAGCGCATACGCTCCAGCATATGGCTTTTCAAACCCCCTTTGCAGCACAGAATATGCACTTTGCTGTGCATTCACAGGCCTGCTTGCTGCTAGAGCAAAGCATGACTGGATTTTGTCTACCACTTGCAAGGCAGGGCACTTGAAGCAAGACATGAAAATGTAAACTTAGTGTTTTATGTCCACTTACACACTTCAAAGAGTCCGTTCTGTAGCTTCAGTATTGATTTGTGGTTGATGTCTTTTGGTTTTGATGTGATTTTTTTTAAATTTTTTTAAGGAAAATAGTCTTTTCAAATATTTTTCCTATTGGAGTGATGAATTCTATCACTTTTAGACCCTCTCTCACCTAAGGAGGGAAAGGGGGGCTAGTTTACTTGTCCAGGCTCTGCTGAGTTATCTGTCCTTTCAAATACTTCAGGCAAGAGGCTTCTTTATGATGTGACAGGTGGTGGCTTTCATCTTTCACATTCCCTATACTGATAACCAAACAAGGCAAAATGTTTACAGGCAAATAAAAAGGAAAAAAAATAAAGAAGAATTTCTAGGTTAGCAAGTCACTCTTTTGGGAAGGAATATAGCAACTGATCTTTTCACCCCAATTCTACACTGCTTTCAGTATCTTGCCTGAATACACTATTCAATGTATTAGAAGAAAAAAAAAAAAAAAAAAAAAACACACCAGCACTGAAATGCTGACATTGTGAGTTTTCTTTAGGCACTCTTATTGGCACAATAGTGCATATTGTAGTTATTTGTCAAGAGAATTGAACTTTGAAGATATTTCTTCCTTTGAGTGATAGTTTACTGTTCTTTTTACAATTTCACTGTAGCAGTGCCCTGTAGTCCACACTGACAGAAAAAAAAAGGCAAGGAGAATTAAGAGGTACCAGAAGGAATTTACAGTTTATAGGTGCACCAGGAACAGCATCCTTCAGTTTTCACTTGCCACTAATTCCCATGGCAGTCCACATTGGAGATACAGGCGCTGCTGCACCTCCAATCTCCTGATTCCATCACACTACACAGAACTACACTGAAGACTTTCCACAGTTCCACAAATATTCCTCTGCCAAGAAACTTTTCCTTATGCTCTTCTGGATGTGCTGTCCAATTCTACACTCACCTCTTGGTGCTCAGATTTCATTCCTATTACAATTTTCAACTCAGTTTAGTGCTGCTCAGGGATTACACAAACGTTCCCATGTTTCACAGGCAAGGAAAGCTGTGTCATAGGGAGTGCTGGGGTGTGAGAAACAGCAACCACAAACAACATCCTCAGGAGATAAGCTTTGAATAGACAAAAGGAGGTATTCAAGAAGTGTTCACATCTGAAGAGTTCTCCTGGTTAAAATCCACCATTTCCCCAACAATTCTGTTCTCAAAAATAATTCTTTTTCTCTCACAAAACAGTCACACAAAAACATTTAACATTTTCCTGACAATAATATTCCTCAGAGTCCCAGTTCCTCTATTTCTCTTTGCTTGTTTTTACCCCCACTAACGACTAGATGAAGAGCACTGGCATTGAAAAAGATTAAACAGATGTAAAACCAAAGCAGTCTGCTTGTGCAATGGACTGTGAGGAAAGTTGGTGATGCATGTTAAATGGTAAATAATAAAATCTAATTGCCATATAAATGTGCGTGGCAATCTATCTCCCACATAATCAATGCTGGGCCAATTACTCTGCATCAGGGGGTGGCTGTGGTGGAGAGGTGAGCCATTCAAGCACATCAAATGTCTTTCAACTCTTTCCTGTTCTGACCACTTCTGGAGATTGCACACACACCTCAGAAATAGACAGAATCTAACAAAGCTGGCATTTGCATAGTGTAGTATATTCAGATCTCGCTTCCTCCTGCTGTAATTTTTTCCCTCTCTGCTTTATCAGCCAACACATGCTCTTAGCAGAGCTTGCTTTCAATATAGTGAGGAATTCCTCTTTCCAACAGACCTACTAGACCTCAGAGATGATCATCTGCAAAACTCTTCCTTTGGCTAGAGCTCCACATAAAGCTACCAACCAGCTGAGATGCTGGACACTCTCATTTGGAATGCAGGCTGGCAGAGAGTAATTTTTATATGAGATTTCTTCTGATCAAGACAATCACATTCAGACTCTGAGGATATTCCACGGAGCTGCCCTTTTGCAAAAAGGATTGCTCAGTTAAAATACCAAGGTTAATGAGGGTTCACAGCAGCATATTTTAAAACAAATTTAGGATGTGCTTCTTCACTCTGTGTATCTGTGGGGGGGCTAGGATGCAGTGGATGCATATTTATGCTAAATATGCAGAGGTTTTGGTAAGTTTTAAGAGCATCTATGTTTCCTGTATAATTCTTCACATAACTTTTACTTGGTGTTCCAGAAAGGCTGGAAAGAAATTCCACAATTACCAGCAGGAATAACCTGCATGTCAAACAGCTGTAGGAATGAAGGCAAGTCTATCCAGTTGTATATGTATGAAAGACTGAGAAGAACAGGGGGAAAGAGGCAGAAAACAAAAACCCTTTCATCATGAACTGATCTGACAGACTACTGCATTGTTGCTGACTTCATAGTGCAAGCTCTAGAATTTTTTTATTTAACCTAGAACTACTGGAATAGATTTTCAATTTTTTTGCCCCATCTTATACATCTTGGATACAATTTCTGAAGGCTTAGCAGTATCAGAATTATTTTCACAACGCGATAGCATTGTTTACAAGTAGTATGTGAAAAGTGGTAAAAAAAAGGAGGATAAAGGAATTCCCATTGGACCAGGTTGTCCAGTGACCTATTGTTGTCTACTCCTAGAACTTTGCTACATAGGAAGATCCAAAGAAGAGTTCTAAGTCCCTTGTTTTTCCTCTGTACAGAGTCTGTTTTCCTTCACTATCATGAAGACAACAGCTGCATTTGCCATTGTCTACTCCAATAGGTCACACTGGGAAGATCTATTTGCTGTTGACAGTATTTGGAACTCTGTATTTTGAACAGAACATTATTTCTGCATGAAGAATTCACAGCCCACTGGCAAGGTCATTACATTTAGCTCAGGCATGATTATTTGAGAAATTTAAACATTAATACTTGCTCATTTGTACAATGTTTCTGTGCTTCTAAAAGCTTTGTTTCTCTAGTGATAAAAATATAAAGGATCACTGCTGTTGACGGAGACCTTGCAATGTAGAGAAAAAATCATATAATGAGGCAACAATAATAACTGCCTCAGTATAAAACAACACAGAGAAATAATACATGGAATTAAAACAGCTTCAATTTCCACTGCTGAAACAGGAATTCCTCGTTATGATCAAGATTAATTTAGCGCAGCATGAATAACCTGCTTTGACAGGCGAATGAAATATCAATAGATTAAGGGACTATTGCAAATCATCAATGAATATGCCAGGCTAGTAGATCTACTGATAATTTAGTTAATTGCATTCAAAGTTTACAAGGATGAATTAATTGCCAAGCAAATCTTTATGCACATTGAAGAGCACTAATTTGATGCATTTGCAAAATCACTGGTGATACCAGAAAATAATAGAATTACTTTTATTTCAGGTGCTTCAGTCTAGTCTGTTTTCACAGTATTGGACAAAACAGCAAATGGAAAAGCAAACATAGACAGAAGCAGCTGCCCTATCTCAAAAGAATAAAGGAAGCTAGGGGCCAGTGAAGAGATACCGAAATAAAAGTAAAACAGACAACAAGAGATCTAGACAGGTTATTTTAATCCAAGTAGGCTGATTCTGATGTGTGCCCTAATATGAATAGCATTTTTTGAGGATGCAGTGATATAACAGCCCAGGAATAACATATGACTGACAATGGGCTCTAAAACTGACATTTGGGAAGGCCACATGAAAGATGATGACAGTGAGACAAGTTGAAATTATGAATGTCAGTTCAAAAAAGCAGGTCTTGACAAATGAAATGATGCACAGGCAGCAAAAGTTAACCCATAAATGCTGAGCTGTGCAGGGTTTTTTCCAGAATGGTGATTTCCTTCTAAATATATATATATAGTTAGCCCAATATCAAGATTAGGATGACTGCAGATGATCTTAGAGGATACAGCATATCTGTGAATATATTCTGTGATCTGTAAAGTTCAAAATTGGACTGGATACTGAAGTACTGAAACTACCAACTCATATAAAAGTTTGTAACTACTTATTGTTCCATTTAAAATAACTGCAGCAGTCTTCACCTTCTTGTTTGGTAAGAGTACAATATCTCAGCTTCTAATTTCAATTTATAAACAATTAAAATGCTAAAATATTTTAATTTTCTGATGGGTATGCCAAGGGAATTCTGATTGAATTTTGCAGGGTTTTTTATGCCTGCTGTTTAAAAAAGTGTGTGAAAGCTCTGGGGATTAAAATACTGCCTATATGTGTAGGAGAGAAGCAAGAGGAAGATTAAACCCTGGTAGGTAAGTGGATATAAAGTGTGCTTGAGGATGTCCTCCTCCTCGGAAGCAGATCATGCATCTTCAAGTACTTATAAAATAAAATAATTTCTGACAGAACTACAGTTTCCCATACCACACTGAAAAAAATTATGTCGAGAGGGAAGAGGCATTATAGACATTGTAAAACTCACAGCCTGAAACGGGGAGACAACATTTCTTTGGCAACAGAGAGGAGCAAGGACCACAAAA